>NW_027221873.1:0-27165 GCF_041296265.1 Equus caballus | reverse complement strand
GCTCTTGGTAAAACAATCTAATGCTGTCCAAATTATCCCAGGGAAATAAAAGCCTTTTCAGTAGCATAGTAGGGTTAGCTTATTTAATATGTATTGTTTATATTGGTTTGTTTAGTGTTTGTTGGTAACTTTGTGTTTTTTCTTTTTTTTTTTTTTTGGCAAAGCTGCTCGGTTAAAAAAAGCAGATTAGCTAGGAAATGGTTCAGACCCAGAGAAAAGTAGAGAGTCGTGTAAGCAGAGCACGCCTTTCCTTGACTCTCTGTCGAGAGCTTTTGTGATTCCAGCTGCTCTCTGCCTCAGACACGGTGCCCTCTGCGTGTGCAGTCATCTAAACAGTTCAGGTCTGGGACCGTGGAGAATCCAAGGCGGTATAGTCATGCTTTGCTTAACAGTGGGGATGAGTTCTGAGGAGTGTGTCATGGTCAGGCAATCTCGAGACTGTGCAAACACCACGGAGTTCCTAAACCTGGATGGCAGAGCCTCCTACACACCTAGGCCATATGGGACTAATCTGATGGGACCCCCGTTGTTGACTGAAACGTCCCGATGTAGGGCATGACTGTACTTCCCAACTCCAAGGGCACGGAAGTGTAGCCTGTGGGGCTTTGGAAAAGAACAGAGACGCTCAAGGCCTACTCTGGACCCACTGACTCAGAATCTACTGGGATAGGTCCCGGCTTTAAAGACCAGACGTAGTCCTCCTCTGCAGACATCTCATCAACGGTTTTTCACGCTGGGTTTTCCCTCATCTGAGAAAACAGGCCAAGAGATTGTGAGGATCCATAATTAGTGTTTTAAGACATTTGGCAGGACTCAGTGTTTTTCACGTTCTGTGATACTGGGATCTGCATCTGCACTGTAATGTGTTAAACCTTGAAATCTTGTCCAAAAGTCATGTCATTACCTAGAGAATCCTTCTGTGAATTCCAGGCAGATTGCCATCTTTCTGCTTCCGCCTCCTCACCTTGACAATGGGGAGAATAACGGTAACCTGCCTTTTGGATGTGAGGATTAAATGAGACAGTTGGTGCAAAGCAGTCGGCACAGGATCTGGCACAAAGTGAAGCCTTCAAGAAATTATGATTGCAGTAGTTTTGATTTCCCTCCAGTCGGAATACAGTTTAGTTGAAGTTAGTAGCTGTGCCACAGCTGTGTCTCAGGCTGGTGTCTGCCGCCCTGAGCTAAGCCATAAAAATCCCTGGAATAACTTTTCAAAAGCCTGTTAGCCTCTTGAGGCTCCTACACTTTTTTATTTTATTTTATTTTATTTTATTTTATTTTATTTTATTTTATTGCAGTAACAGTGGATCCTAAGATGATATAGCTTTCAGATGTACGTTGAAATATATTTTGAATTCTGTGTAGATTACATCGTGTTCACCACCCGAAAACTAATGATAGTCCGTCACCTCACATGTGAGCCTCATCACCCCTTTGGCTCTCTCCCCTCCCCCCTCCCCCTATGGTAACCACCAATGCAATCTCCTTTGCTCTGTGTGCGTTTGTCGTTGTTTTTATCTTCTCCTTATGAGTGAGATCACACGGTGTTTGACTTTGTCCCTCTGATTTATTTCACTTCACATAATACCCTCAAGGTCCATCGACGTTGTCACAAATGGGCGGATCTCATCATTTCTTAGGGCCGAGTGGCATTCCATTGTGTATACATACCACATCTTCTTTATCCATTCTTCCCTTGATGGGCACCTAGGTTGCTTCCAAGTTTTGGCTGTTGTGAATAATGCTGCAGTGAGCCTAGGGGTGCATGTGTCCCTCTGCATTGGTGTTTTCAAGTTCTTTGGATGAATAGCCAGCAGTGGGCTAGCTGGATCATACATATGGTAGATGTATTCTTAGTTTTCTGAGGATACTCCATCCTGCTTTCCGTAGTGGCTGCACCAGTCTGCCCTCCCACCAGCAGTGCAGGAGAGTTCCCTTCTCTGCACATCCTCTCCGACACTTGTCTCTTGTCTTGTTAATTAGAGCCATTCTGACCAGAGTAAGGGGACATCTCCTTGTAGTTGTGATTTGCATTTCTCTGATCGCTAAGGATGTTGAGTCCCTTTCCATATGCCTGTTGGCCATCCGTATACCTTCTTTGGAGAAATCACTGCTCAGATCTTTTGCCCGCCTTTTCAATTGGGTTGTTGATGTTTTTTGCTGTTGAGATGTATGAGTTCTTTCTGTGTTTTGGATATTAACCCCTTATCCGATATACGGTTTGCAAGAATCTTCTCCCAGTTGTTAGGTTGTGTTTTGGTTTTGTGGATGGTTTCCTTTGCGGTGCAGAGGATGTTTTTTGACTTTGATGTAGTCCCGTTTGTTCATTTTGTATTTTGTTTCCCTTGCCCAGTCAGACGTGGTACTTGAAAATAGGCTGCTAAGACTGATGTCAAAGAGCACACTGCCTATGTTTGCTTGTAGACGTTGCATGGTTTCGGGTGTGACATTCAAGTGAAAGCCGAGGGAGGAGGCTGCAGTTCCCCGAGAGCGAGCGTAGCGGGGACCCTGCGTCCCTGTCAGCGCACCTTCCCGCTCCGCGAAGGTCCCAAGCATGTGGGCGGGGCCGCAGGAGTTCTCCCAGGAGGGTGTCCCCGTCGCTGTCCGCAGTCCACCGCCGGAGGGGGGGGGGGCGGGGCAACGGCCGGGCAGCGTCTGGGCGGCGGCGCGCGCGCGCGCGCGCGAGGAGAGGAGAGGAGCGCGCGGCTGCTGGGCCGCCGTCCTGGGAGGCGTGGGAGGCGTCGGCGAGCCGCGCCTGCCTGCCCAGAGCCGAGCCCGGCGGAGTCCGGCCGCGCTGTGCTGCTCTCTCCCGGGCCGGGCTCGTCCGTTCCCCCGGCGTCCGTGGACGGCGCTCCGCGTCCCCGCTGGGCACAGCAGCCCGGGCCGTGCACAGCCACGGCCGCTAGCCTGAGGAGGCCGTCCTTCAGCTCCCGCTCTTCCTGCTCGCCGGACACGGACGACCAGGGCGCCTGCGAAGAGGATTCCATCTGAGAGAGGTACCTGGGGGGCGTGGGCCTGGGGGCTGGTGGGAGGCGAGCGTGTCCCTGAGGAATAGGCTTGTGCGCCGAGAGGTGCCCGTCAGGTCGCGGGACAGCTGTGCGGCGCGGGGAGCGAGGGGGTCTCTTCGTGCGCTTGAGGCGTTCGTGGAACGGGCGGTGTGTGCCGGGCACCTGCCCAGGGGCCAGCCTGGGCATGCGGTGCCCGGGAGTCGGGCGCTGAAGCGCCAGCCGTGGTCTTGGCTTCTTGGAAGGACAGACGCGAAGTCGATAAGGACACTGGTCTCGAGGCGTTCTGAGGAGTGCGGGTCTCCCTCTTTTCGAGGCTACGTTCCGTTGGGGTTTTCACGAAGCCTGTTGTGGGCCTGAAGCTCAGGCCGGTTCAGGGGAAGTGGCCTGTCGAGGGCCACGTAAGATTTGTGTGCAGAGCCAGTGCTTTCCAAAGCCCGTGACTGTGCAGAAGTCTACCTGTTAGGGGTGCAGTGGGGGCTGTCCGGGGAGCGTTGTGAGCAGAGGTATGTGCCCCACACTTGAAAGCATGGAAGAGAAAGCGTGAGGCTGGAGGGTGCTCCGTTCGTTCCCTCCTTGCACAGAAAGTCTGGAGAGTTGACTTTGGGACAAGTCCTTCCTTTCCTCTGGTCGGTGCGTGTTCAGTGGTCTGGACACTTGGTGAGCAAGACTGACAGGCTGTTTGACGTACTGGCCCTCACAGCCTGGTTGGAAAGGACAGACAGGCAGCAACCAATTACCTAGGAGATACGTAAAAGCAATTTTGTGTTGAGTGTTGAGAAAGACGGCATTTCCTGTTAGACTTGGTGACTCAGGCAGTGATGTTGAAGCTGAGAGCAGATGCCTAAAAGAAAAGGAGGACCTGTGCGGGAGAGTGTTGGGACAGGGCAAGGGAGGAGTAGGGCCTGTCAGAGGAGCTGAAAGCATGCCCTGGAGACTGGGGCCGCCGCGTAGGGACTGTAGGGTGGGGAAAAGAAAACTTTTCGATTGAGGCTGGCGCTTTCTCTAGGTTTTTGGGGACTGAGCGTGGTGATTCAGAACGTGGACTCTGGAGCCAGACTCTGTCACATGGGTCCTGGCTCTGCCACCTACGGGCTGTGTGAACTCGGGCAAGTTACTGTACCATTCTGTGTGTCAGTTTCCTGATCTGTAAAACGGGGATGATTATCATACACACTCCATAGGTGAGTGTAAAGGTGAGAGGATATTTCATATCCGTAAAGTACTTAGAGCAGTGTCTGGCCTTTAGCAGGCGTTAGTAGTGGTTGATTAAAGAAATGGCTAAATGCATACCTAACTATTCAAGGCTTGGAGGCTGTCCCTGGTGAAACGTGTGAACTTGAATGGATTACACCCAACTTTGTTTTGTTTTGTTTCCTTTCCGGCTTGCAGTTGCTACTGACCGCATCTGCAGCACTGTGGAATTAGAAATAATCTGCCTCGACTTGGCTGCTCTTGGTAAAACAATCTAATGCTGTCCAAATTATCCCAGGGAAATAAAAGCCTTTTCAGTAGCATAGTAGGGTTAGGCTTATTTAATATGTATTGTTTATATTGGTTTGTTTAGTGTTTGTTGGTAACTTTGTGTTTTTTCTTTTTTTTTTTTTTTGGCAAAGCTGCTCGGTTAAAAAAAGCAGATTAGCTAGGAAATGGTTCAGACCCAGAGAAAAGTAGAGAGTCGTGTAAGCAGAGCACGCCTTTCCTTGACTCTCTGTCGAGAGCTTTTGTGATTCCAGCTGCTCTCTGCCTCAGACACGGTGCCCTCTGCGTGTGCAGTCATCTAAACAGTTCAGGTCTGGGACCGTGGAGAATCCAAGGCGGTATAGTCATGCTTTGCTTAACAGTGGGGATGAGTTCTGAGGAGTGTGTCATGGTCAGGCAATCTCGAGACTGTGCAAACACCACGGAGTTCCTAAACCTGGATGGCAGAGCCTCCTACACACCTAGGCCATATGGGACTAATCTGATGGGACCCCCGTTGTTGACTGAAACGTCCCGATGTAGGGCATGACTGTACTTCCCAACTCCAAGGGCACGGAAGTGTAGCCTGTGGGGCTTTGGAAAAGAACAGAGACGCTCAAGGCCTACTCTGGACCCACTGACTCAGAATCTACTGGGATAGGTCCCGGCTTTAAAGACCAGACGTAGTCCTCCTCTGCAGACATCTCATCAACGGTTTTTCACGCTGGGTTTTCCCTCATCTGAGAAAACAGGCCAAGAGATTGTGAGGATCCATAATTAGTGTTTTAAGACATTTGGCAGGACTCAGTGTTTTTCACGTTCTGTGATACTGGGATCTGCATCTGCACTGTAATGTGTTAAACCTTGAAATCTTGTCCAAAAGTCATGTCATTACCTAGAGAATCCTTCTGTGAATTCCAGGCAGATTGCCATCTTTCTGCTTCCGCCTCCTCACCTTGACAATGGGGAGAATAACGGTAACCTGCCTTTTGGATGTGAGGATTAAATGAGACAGTTGGTGCAAAGCAGTCGGCACAGGATCTGGCACAAAGTGAAGCCTTCAAGAAATTATGATTGCAGTAGTTTTGATTTCCCTCCAGTCGGAATACAGTTTAGTTGAAGTTAGTAGCTGTGCCACAGCTGTGTCTCAGGCTGGTGTCTGCCGCCCTGAGCTAAGCCATAAAAATCCCTGGAATAACTTTTCAAAAGCCTGTTAGCCTCTTGAGGCTCCTACACTTTTTTATTTTATTTTATTTTATTTTATTTTATTTTATTTTATTTTATTTTATTTTATTGCAGTAACAGTGGATCCTAAGATGATATAGCTTTCAGATGTACGTTGTAATATATTTTGAATTCTGTGTAGATTACATCGTGTTCACCACCCGAAAACTAATGATAGTCCGTCACCTCACATGTGAGCCTCATCACCCCTTTGGCTCTCTCCCCTCCCCCCTCCCCCTATGGTAACCACTAATGCAATCTCCTTTGCTCTGTGTGCGTTTGTCGTTGTTTTTATCTTCTCCTTATGAGTGAGATCACACGGTGTTTGACTTTGTCCCTCTGATTTATTTCACTTCACATAATACCCTCAAGGTCCATCGACGTTGTCACAAATGGGCGGATCTCATCATTTCTTAGGGCCGAGTGGCATTCCATTGTGTATACATACCACATCTTCTTTATCCATTCTTCCCTTGATGGGCACCTAGGTTGCTTCCAAGTTTTGGCTGTTGTGAATAATGCTGCAGTGAGCCTAGGGGTGCATGTGTCCCTCTGCATTGGTGTTTTCAAGTTCTTTGGATGAATAGCCAGCAGTGGGCTAGCTGGATCATACATATGGTAGATGTATTCTTAGTTTTCTGAGGATACTCCATCCTGCTTTCCGTAGTGGCTGCACCAGTCTGCCCTCCCACCAGCAGTGCAGGAGAGTTCCCTTCTCTGCACATCCTCTCCGACACTTGTCTCTTGTCTTGTTAATTAGAGCCATTCTGACCAGAGTAAGGGGACATCTCCTTGTAGTTGTGATTTGCATTTCTCTGATCGCTAAGGATGTTGAGTCCCTTTCCATATGCCTGTTGGCCATCCGTATACCTTCTTTGGAGAAATCACTGCTCAGATCTTTTGCCCGCCTTTTCAATTGGGTTGTTGATGTTTTTTGCTGTTGAGATGTATGAGTTCTTTCTGTGTTTTGGATATTAACCCCTTATCCGATATACGGTTTGCAAGAATCTTCTCCCAGTTGTTAGGTTGTGTTTTGGTTTTGTGGATGGTTTCCTTTGCGGTGCAGAGGATGTTTTTTGACTTTGATGTAGTCCCGTTTGTTCATTTTGTATTTTGTTTCCCTTGCCCAGTCAGACGTGGTACTTGAAAATAGGCTGCTAAGACTGATGTCAAAGAGCACACTGCCTATGTTTGCTTGTAGACGTTGCATGGTTTCGGGTGTGACATTCAAGTGAAAGCCGAGGGAGGAGGCTGCAGTTCCCCGAGAGCGAGCGTAGCGGGGACCCTGCGTCCCTGTCAGCGCACCTTCCCGCTCCGCGAAGGTCCCAAGCATGTGGGCGGGGCCGCAGGAGTTCTCCCAGGAGGGTGTCCCCGTCGCTGTCCGCAGTCCACCGCCGGAGGGGGGGGGGCGGGGCAACGGCCGGGCAGCGTCTGGGCGGCGGCGCGCGCGCGCGCGCGCGAGGAGAGGAGAGGAGCGCGCGGCTGCTGGGCCGCCGTCCTGGGAGGCGTGGGAGGCGTCGGCGAGCCGCGCCTGCCTGCCCAGAGCCGAGCCCGGCGGAGTCCGGCCGCGCTGTGCTGCTCTCTCCCGGGCCGGGCTCGTCCGTTCCCCCGGCGTCCGTGGACGGCGCTCCGCGTCCCCGCTGGGCACAGCAGCCCGGGCCGTGCACAGCCACGGCCGCTAGCCTGAGGAGGCCGTCCTTCAGCTCCCGCTCTTCCTGCTCGCCGGACACGGACGACCAGGGCGCCTGCGAAGAGGATTCCATCTGAGAGAGGTACCTGGGGGGCGTGGGCCTGGGGGCTGGTGGGAGGCGAGCGTGTCCCTGAGGAATAGGCTTGTGCGCCGAGAGGTGCCCGTCAGGTCGCGGGACAGCTGTGCGGTGCGGGGAGCGAGGGGGTCTCTTCGTGCGCTTGAGGCGTTCGTGGAACGGGCGGTGTGTGCCGGGCACCTGCCCAGGGGCCAGCCTGGGCATGCGGTGCCCGGGAGTCGGGCGCTGAAGCGCCAGCCGTGGTCTTGGCTTCTTGGAAGGACAGACGCGAAGTCGATAAGGACACTGGTCTCGAGGCGTTCTGAGGAGTGCGGGTCTCCCTCTTTTCGAGGCTACGTTCCGTTGGGGTTTTCACGAAGCCTGTTGTGGGCCTGAAGCTCAGGCCGGTTCAGGGGAAGTGGCCTGTCGAGGGCCACGTAAGATTTGTGTGCAGAGCCAGTGCTTTCCAAAGCCCGTGACTGTGCAGAAGTCTACCTGTTAGGGGTGCAGTGGGGGCTGTCCGGGGAGCGTTGTGAGCAGAGGTATGTGCCCCACACTTGAAAGCATGGAAGAGAAAGCGTGAGGCTGGAGGGTGCTCCGTTCGTTCCCTCCTTGCACAGAAAGTCTGGAGAGTTGACTTTGGGACAAGTCCTTCCTTTCCTCTGGTCGGTGCGTGTTCAGTGGTCTGGACACTTGGTGAGCAAGACTGACAGGCTGTTTGACGTACTGGCCCTCACAGCCTGGTTGGAAAGGACAGACAGGCAGCAACCAATTACCTAGGAGATACGTAAAAGCAATTTTGTGTTGAGTGTTGAGAAAGACGGCATTTCCTGTTAGACTTGGTGACTCAGGCAGTGATGTTGAAGCTGAGAGCAGATGCCTAAAAGAAAAGGAGGACCTGTGCGGGAGAGTGTTGGGACAGGGCAAGGGAGGAGTAGGGCCTGTCAGAGGAGCTGAAAGCATGCCCTGGAGACTGGGGCCGCCGCGTAGGGACTGTAGGGTGGGGAAAAGAAAACTTTTCGATTGAGGCTGGCGCTTTCTCTAGGTTTTTGGGGACTGAGCGTGGTGATTCAGAACGTGGACTCTGGAGCCAGACTCTGTCACATGGGTCCTGGCTCTGCCACCTACGGGCTGTGTGAACTCGGGCAAGTTACTGTACCATTCTGTGTGTCAGTTTCCTGATCTGTAAAACGGGGATGATTATCATACACACTCCATAGGTGAGTGTAAAGGTGAGAGGATATTTCATATCCGTAAAGTACTTAGAGCAGTGTCTGGCCTTTAGCAGGCGTTAGTAGTGGTTGATTAAAGAAATGGCTAAATGCATACCTAACTATTCAAGGCTTGGAGGCTGTCCCTGGTGAAACGTGTGAACTTGAATGGATTACACCCAACTTTGTTTTGTTTTGTTTCCTTTCCGGCTTGCAGTTGCTACTGACCGCATCTGCAGCACTGTGGAATTAGAAATAATCTGCCTCGACTTGGCTGCTCTTGGTAAAACAATCTAATGCTGTCCAAATTATCCCAGGGAAATAAAAGCCTTTTCAGTAGCATAGTAGGGTTAGGCTTATTTAATATGTATTGTTTATATTGGTTTGTTTAGTGTTTGTTGGTAACTTTGTGTTTTTTCTTTTTTTTTTTTTTTGGCAAAGCTGCTCGGTTAAAAAAAGCAGATTAGCTAGGAAATGGTTCAGACCCAGAGAAAAGTAGAGAGTCGTGTAAGCAGAGCACGCCTTTCCTTGACTCTCTGTCGAGAGCTTTTGTGATTCCAGCTGCTCTCTGCCTCAGACACGGTGCCCTCTGCGTGTGCAGTCATCTAAACAGTTCAGGTCTGGGACCGTGGAGAATCCAAGGCGGTATAGTCATGCTTTGCTTAACAGTGGGGATGAGTTCTGAGGAGTGTGTCATGGTCAGGCAATCTCGAGACTGTGCAAACACCACGGAGTTCCTAAACCTGGATGGCAGAGCCTCCTACACACCTAGGCCATATGGGACTAATCTGATGGGACCCCCGTTGTTGACTGAAACGTCCCGATGTAGGGCATGACTGTACTTCCCAACTCCAAGGGCACGGAAGTGTAGCCTGTGGGGCTTTGGAAAAGAACAGAGACGCTCAAGGCCTACTCTGGACCCACTGACTCAGAATCTACTGGGATAGGTCCCGGCTTTAAAGACCAGACGTAGTCCTCCTCTGCAGACATCTCATCAACGGTTTTTCACGCTGGGTTTTCCCTCATCTGAGAAAACAGGCCAAGAGATTGTGAGGATCCATAATTAGTGTTTTAAGACATTTGGCAGGACTCAGTGTTTTTCACGTTCTGTGATACTGGGATCTGCATCTGCACTGTAATGTGTTAAACCTTGAAATCTTGTCCAAAAGTCATGTCATTACCTAGAGAATCCTTCTGTGAATTCCAGGCAGATTGCCATCTTTCTGCTTCCGCCTCCTCACCTTGACAATGGGGAGAATAACGGTAACCTGCCTTTTGGATGTGAGGATTAAATGAGACAGTTGGTGCAAAGCAGTCGGCACAGGATCTGGCACAAAGTGAAGCCTTCAAGAAATTATGATTGCAGTAGTTTTGATTTCCCTCCAGTCGGAATACAGTTTAGTTGAAGTTAGTAGCTGTGCCACAGCTGTGTCTCAGGCTGGTGTCTGCCGCCCTGAGCTAAGCCATAAAAATCCCTGGAATAACTTTTCAAAAGCCTGTTAGCCTCTTGAGGCTCCTACACTTTTTTATTTTATTTTATTTTATTTTATTTTATTTTATTTTATTTTATTTTATTTTATTGCAGTAACAGTGGATCCTAAGATGATATAGCTTTCAGATGTACGTTGTAATATATTTTGAATTCTGTGTAGATTACATCGTGTTCACCACCCGAAAACTAATGATAGTCCGTCACCTCACATGTGAGCCTCATCACCCCTTTGGCTCTCTCCCCTCCCCCCTCCCCCTATGGTAACCACTAATGCAATCTCCTTTGCTCTGTGTGCGTTTGTCGTTGTTTTTATCTTCTCCTTATGAGTGAGATCACACGGTGTTTGACTTTGTCCCTCTGATTTATTTCACTTCACATAATACCCTCAAGGTCCATCGACGTTGTCACAAATGGGCGGATCTCATCATTTCTTAGGGCCGAGTGGCATTCCATTGTGTATACATACCACATCTTCTTTATCCATTCTTCCCTTGATGGGCACCTAGGTTGCTTCCAAGTTTTGGCTGTTGTGAATAATGCTGCAGTGAGCCTAGGGGTGCATGTGTCCCTCTGCATTGGTGTTTTCAAGTTCTTTGGATGAATAGCCAGCAGTGGGCTAGCTGGATCATACATATGGTAGATGTATTCTTAGTTTTCTGAGGATACTCCATCCTGCTTTCCGTAGTGGCTGCACCAGTCTGCCCTCCCACCAGCAGTGCAGGAGAGTTCCCTTCTCTGCACATCCTCTCCGACACTTGTCTCTTGTCTTGTTAATTAGAGCCATTCTGACCAGAGTAAGGGGACATCTCCTTGTAGTTGTGATTTGCATTTCTCTGATCGCTAAGGATGTTGAGTCCCTTTCCATATGCCTGTTGGCCATCCGTATACCTTCTTTGGAGAAATCACTGCTCAGATCTTTTGCCCGCCTTTTCAATTGGGTTGTTGATGTTTTTTGCTGTTGAGATGTATGAGTTCTTTCTGTGTTTTGGATATTAACCCCTTATCCGATATACGGTTTGCAAGAATCTTCTCCCAGTTGTTAGGTTGTGTTTTGGTTTTGTGGATGGTTTCCTTTGCGGTGCAGAGGATGTTTTTTGACTTTGATGTAGTCCCGTTTGTTCATTTTGTATTTTGTTTCCCTTGCCCAGTCAGACGTGGTACTTGAAAATAGGCTGCTAAGACTGATGTCAAAGAGCACACTGCCTATGTTTGCTTGTAGACGTTGCATGGTTTCGGGTGTGACATTCAAGTGAAAGCCGAGGGAGGAGGCTGCAGTTCCCCGAGAGCGAGCGTAGCGGGGACCCTGCGTCCCTGTCAGCGCACCTTCCCGCTCCGCGAAGGTCCCAAGCATGTGGGCGGGGCCGCAGGAGTTCTCCCAGGAGGGTGTCCCCGTCGCTGTCCGCAGTCCACCGCCGGAGGGGGGGGGGCGGGGCAACGGCCGGGCAGCGTCTGGGCGGCGGCGCGCGCGCGCGCGCGCGAGGAGAGGAGAGGAGCGCGCGGCTGCTGGGCCGCCGTCCTGGGAGGCGTGGGAGGCGTCGGCGAGCCGCGCCTGCCTGCCCAGAGCCGAGCCCGGCGGAGTCCGGCCGCGCTGTGCTGCTCTCTCCCGGGCCGGGCTCGTCCGTTCCCCCGGCGTCCGTGGACGGCGCTCCGCGTCCCCGCTGGGCACAGCAGCCCGGGCCGTGCACAGCCACGGCCGCTAGCCTGAGGAGGCCGTCCTTCAGCTCCCGCTCTTCCTGCTCGCCGGACACGGACGACCAGGGCGCCTGCGAAGAGGATTCCATCTGAGAGAGGTACCTGGGGGGCGTGGGCCTGGGGGCTGGTGGGAGGCGAGCGTGTCCCTGAGGAATAGGCTTGTGCGCCGAGAGGTGCCCGTCAGGTCGCGGGACAGCTGTGCGGTGCGGGGAGCGAGGGGGTCTCTTCGTGCGCTTGAGGCGTTCGTGGAACGGGCGGTGTGTGCCGGGCACCTGCCCAGGGGCCAGCCTGGGCATGCGGTGCCCGGGAGTCGGGCGCTGAAGCGCCAGCCGTGGTCTTGGCTTCTTGGAAGGACAGACGCGAAGTCGATAAGGACACTGGTCTCGAGGCGTTCTGAGGAGTGCGGGTCTCCCTCTTTTCGAGGCTACGTTCCGTTGGGGTTTTCACGAAGCCTGTTGTGGGCCTGAAGCTCAGGCCGGTTCAGGGGAAGTGGCCTGTCGAGGGCCACGTAAGATTTGTGTGCAGAGCCAGTGCTTTCCAAAGCCCGTGACTGTGCAGAAGTCTACCTGTTAGGGGTGCAGTGGGGGCTGTCCGGGGAGCGTTGTGAGCAGAGGTATGTGCCCCACACTTGAAAGCATGGAAGAGAAAGCGTGAGGCTGGAGGGTGCTCCGTTCGTTCCCTCCTTGCACAGAAAGTCTGGAGAGTTGACTTTGGGACAAGTCCTTCCTTTCCTCTGGTCGGTGCGTGTTCAGTGGTCTGGACACTTGGTGAGCAAGACTGACAGGCTGTTTGACGTACTGGCCCTCACAGCCTGGTTGGAAAGGACAGACAGGCAGCAACCAATTACCTAGGAGATACGTAAAAGCAATTTTGTGTTGAGTGTTGAGAAAGACGGCATTTCCTGTTAGACTTGGTGACTCAGGCAGTGATGTTGAAGCTGAGAGCAGATGCCTAAAAGAAAAGGAGGACCTGTGCGGGAGAGTGTTGGGACAGGGCAAGGGAGGAGTAGGGCCTGTCAGAGGAGCTGAAAGCATGCCCTGGAGACTGGGGCCGCCGCGTAGGGACTGTAGGGTGGGGAAAAGAAAACTTTTCGATTGAGGCTGGCGCTTTCTCTAGGTTTTTGGGGACTGAGCGTGGTGATTCAGAACGTGGACTCTGGAGCCAGACTCTGTCACATGGGTCCTGGCTCTGCCACCTACGGGCTGTGTGAACTCGGGCAAGTTACTGTACCATTCTGTGTGTCAGTTTCCTGATCTGTAAAACGGGGATGATTATCATACACACTCCATAGGTGAGTGTAAAGGTGAGAGGATATTTCATATCCGTAAAGTACTTAGAGCAGTGTCTGGCCTTTAGCAGGCGTTAGTAGTGGTTGATTAAAGAAATGGCTAAATGCATACCTAACTATTCAAGGCTTGGAGGCTGTCCCTGGTGAAACGTGTGAACTTGAATGGATTACACCCAACTTTGTTTTGTTTTGTTTCCTTTCCGGCTTGCAGTTGCTACTGACCGCATCTGCAGCACTGTGGAATTAGAAATAATCTGCCTCGACTTGGCTGCTCTTGGTAAAACAATCTAATGCTGTCCAAATTATCCCAGGGAAATAAAAGCCTTTTCAGTAGCATAGTAGGGTTAGGCTTATTTAATATGTATTGTTTATATTGGTTTGTTTAGTGTTTGTTGGTAACTTTGTGTTTTTTCTTTTTTTTTTTTTTTGGCAAAGCTGCTCGGTTAAAAAAAGCAGATTAGCTAGGAAATGGTTCAGACCCAGAGAAAAGTAGAGAGTCGTGTAAGCAGAGCACGCCTTTCCTTGACTCTCTGTCGAGAGCTTTTGTGATTCCAGCTGCTCTCTGCCTCAGACACGGTGCCCTCTGCGTGTGCAGTCATCTAAACAGTTCAGGTCTGGGACCGTGGAGAATCCAAGGCGGTATAGTCATGCTTTGCTTAACAGTGGGGATGAGTTCTGAGGAGTGTGTCATGGTCAGGCAATCTCGAGACTGTGCAAACACCACGGAGTTCCTAAACCTGGATGGCAGAGCCTCCTACACACCTAGGCCATATGGGACTAATCTGATGGGACCCCCGTTGTTGACTGAAACGTCCCGATGTAGGGCATGACTGTACTTCCCAACTCCAAGGGCACGGAAGTGTAGCCTGTGGGGCTTTGGAAAAGAACAGAGACGCTCAAGGCCTACTCTGGACCCACTGACTCAGAATCTACTGGGATAGGTCCCGGCTTTAAAGACCAGACGTAGTCCTCCTCTGCAGACATCTCATCAACGGTTTTTCACGCTGGGTTTTCCCTCATCTGAGAAAACAGGCCAAGAGATTGTGAGGATCCATAATTAGTGTTTTAAGACATTTGGCAGGACTCAGTGTTTTTCACGTTCTGTGATACTGGGATCTGCATCTGCACTGTAATGTGTTAAACCTTGAAATCTTGTCCAAAAGTCATGTCATTACCTAGAGAATCCTTCTGTGAATTCCAGGCAGATTGCCATCTTTCTGCTTCCGCCTCCTCACCTTGACAATGGGGAGAATAACGGTAACCTGCCTTTTGGATGTGAGGATTAAATGAGACAGTTGGTGCAAAGCAGTCGGCACAGGATCTGGCACAAAGTGAAGCCTTCAAGAAATTATGATTGCAGTAGTTTTGATTTCCCTCCAGTCGGAATACAGTTTAGTTGAAGTTAGTAGCTGTGCCACAGCTGTGTCTCAGGCTGGTGTCTGCCGCCCTGAGCTAAGCCATAAAAATCCCTGGAATAACTTTTCAAAAGCCTGTTAGCCTCTTGAGGCTCCTACACTTTTTTATTTTATTTTATTTTATTTTATTTTATTTTATTTTATTTTATTTTATTTTATTGCAGTAACAGTGGATCCTAAGATGATATAGCTTTCAGATGTACGTTGTAATATATTTTGAATTCTGTGTAGATTACATCGTGTTCACCACCCGAAAACTAATGATAGTCCGTCACCTCACATGTGAGCCTCATCACCCCTTTGGCTCTCTCCCCTCCCCCCTCCCCCTATGGTAACCACCAATGCAATCTCCTTTGCTCTGTGTGCGTTTGTCGTTGTTTTTATCTTCTCCTTATGAGTGAGATCACACGGTGTTTGACTTTGTCCCTCTGATTTATTTCACTTCACATAATACCCTCAAGGTCCATCGACGTTGTCACAAATGGGCGGATCTCATCATTTCTTAGGGCCGAGTGGCATTCCATTGTGTATACATACCACATCTTCTTTATCCATTCTTCCCTTGATGGGCACCTAGGTTGCTTCCAAGTTTTGGCTGTTGTGAATAATGCTGCAGTGAGCCTAGGGGTGCATGTGTCCCTCTGCATTGGTGTTTTCAAGTTCTTTGGATGAATAGCCAGCAGTGGGCTAGCTGGATCATACATATGGTAGATGTATTCTTAGTTTTCTGAGGATACTCCATCCTGCTTTCCGTAGTGGCTGCACCAGTCTGCCCTCCCACCAGCAGTGCAGGAGAGTTCCCTTCTCTGCACATCCTCTCCGACACTTGTCTCTTGTCTTGTTAATTAGAGCCATTCTGACCAGAGTAAGGGGACATCTCCTTGTAGTTGTGATTTGCATTTCTCTGATCGCTAAGGATGTTGAGTCCCTTTCCATATGCCTGTTGGCCATCCGTATACCTTCTTTGGAGAAATCACTGCTCAGATCTTTTGCCCGCCTTTTCAATTGGGTTGTTGATGTTTTTTGCTGTTGAGATGTATGAGTTCTTTCTGTGTTTTGGATATTAACCCCTTATCCGATATACGGTTTGCAAGAATCTTCTCCCAGTTGTTAGGTTGTGTTTTGGTTTTGTGGATGGTTTCCTTTGCGGTGCAGAGGATGTTTTTTGACTTTGATGTAGTCCCGTTTGTTCATTTTGTATTTTGTTTCCCTTGCCCAGTCAGACGTGGTACTTGAAAATAGGCTGCTAAGACTGATGTCAAAGAGCACACTGCCTATGTTTGCTTGTAGACGTTGCATGGTTTCGGGTGTGACATTCAAGTGAAAGCCGAGGGAGGAGGCTGCAGTTCCCCGAGAGCGAGCGTAGCGGGGACCCTGCGTCCCTGTCAGCGCACCTTCCCGCTCCGCGAAGGTCCCAAGCATGTGGGCGGGGCCGCAGGAGTTCTCCCAGGAGGGTGTCCCCGTCGCTGTCCGCAGTCCACCGCCGGAGGGGGGGGGGGCGGGGCAACGGCCGGGCAGCGTCTGGGCGGCGGCGCGCGCGCGCGCGCGCGAGGAGAGGAGAGGAGCGCGCGGCTGCTGGGCCGCCGTCCTGGGAGGCGTGGGAGGCGTCGGCGAGCCGCGCCTGCCTGCCCAGAGCCGAGCCCGGCGGAGTCCGGCCGCGCTGTGCTGCTCTCTCCCGGGCCGGGCTCGTCCGTTCCCCCGGCGTCCGTGGACGGCGCTCCGCGTCCCCGCTGGGCACAGCAGCCCGGGCCGTGCACAGCCACGGCCGCTAGCCTGAGGAGGCCGTCCTTCAGCTCCCGCTCTTCCTGCTCGCCGGACACGGACGACCAGGGCGCCTGCGAAGAGGATTCCATCTGAGAGAGGTACCTGGGGGGCGTGGGCCTGGGGGCTGGTGGGAGGCGAGCGTGTCCCTGAGGAATAGGCTTGTGCGCCGAGAGGTGCCCGTCAGGTCGCGGGACAGCTGTGCGGCGCGGGGAGCGAGGGGGTCTCTTCGTGCGCTTGAGGCGTTCGTGGAACGGGCGGTGTGTGCCGGGCACCTGCCCAGGGGCCAGCCTGGGCATGCGGTGCCCGGGAGTCGGGCGCTGAAGCGCCAGCCGTGGTCTTGGCTTCTTGGAAGGACAGACGCGAAGTCGATAAGGACACTGGTCTCGAGGCGTTCTGAGGAGTGCGGGTCTCCCTCTTTTCGAGGCTACGTTCCGTTGGGGTTTTCACGAAGCCTGTTGTGGGCCTGAAGCTCAGGCCGGTTCAGGGGAAGTGGCCTGTCGAGGGCCACGTAAGATTTGTGTGCAGAGCCAGTGCTTTCCAAAGCCCGTGACTGTGCAGAAGTCTACCTGTTAGGGGTGCAGTGGGGGCTGTCCGGGGAGCGTTGTGAGCAGAGGTATGTGCCCCACACTTGAAAGCATGGAAGAGAAAGCGTGAGGCTGGAGGGTGCTCCGTTCGTTCCCTCCTTGCACAGAAAGTCTGGAGAGTTGACTTTGGGACAAGTCCTTCCTTTCCTCTGGTCGGTGCGTGTTCAGTGGTCTGGACACTTGGTGAGCAAGACTGACAGGCTGTTTGACGTACTGGCCCTCACAGCCTGGTTGGAAAGGACAGACAGGCAGCAACCAATTACCTAGGAGATACGTAAAAGCAATTTTGTGTTGAGTGTTGAGAAAGACGGCATTTCCTGTTAGACTTGGTGACTCAGGCAGTGATGTTGAAGCTGAGAGCAGATGCCTAAAAGAAAAGGAGGACCTGTGCGGGAGAGTGTTGGGACAGGGCAAGGGAGGAGTAGGGCCTGTCAGAGGAGCTGAAAGCATGCCCTGGAGACTGGGGCCGCCGCGTAGGGACTGTAGGGTGGGGAAAAGAAAACTTTTCGATTGAGGCTGGCGCTTTCTCTAGGTTTTTGGGGACTGAGCGTGGTGATTCAGAACGTGGACTCTGGAGCCAGACTCTGTCACATGGGTCCTGGCTCTGCCACCTACGGGCTGTGTGAACTCGGGCAAGTTACTGTACCATTCTGTGTGTCAGTTTCCTGATCTGTAAAACGGGGATGATTATCATACACACTCCATAGGTGAGTGTAAAGGTGAGAGGATATTTCATATCCGTAAAGTACTTAGAGCAGTGTCTGGCCTTTAGCAGGCGTTAGTAGTGGTTGATTAAAGAAATGGCTAAATGCATACCTAACTATTCAAGGCTTGGAGGCTGTCCCTGGTGAAACGTGTGAACTTGAATGGATTACACCCAACTTTGTTTTGTTTTGTTTCCTTTCCGGCTTGCAGTTGCTACTGACCGCATCTGCAGCACTGTGGAATTAGAAATAATCTGCCTCGACTTGGCTGCTCTTGGTAAAACAATCTAATGCTGTCCAAATTATCCCAGGGAAATAAAAGCCTTTTCAGTAGCATAGTAGGGTTAGGCTTATTTAATATGTATTGTTTATATTGGTTTGTTTAGTGTTTGTTGGTAACTTTGTGTTTTTTCTTTTTTTTTTTTTTTGGCAAAGCTGCTCGGTTAAAAAAAGCAGATTAGCTAGGAAATGGTTCAGACCCAGAGAAAAGTAGAGAGTCGTGTAAGCAGAGCACGCCTTTCCTTGACTCTCTGTCGAGAGCTTTTGTGATTCCAGCTGCTCTCTGCCTCAGACACGGTGCCCTCTGCGTGTGCAGTCATCTAAACAGTTCAGGTCTGGGACCGTGGAGAATCCAAGGCGGTATAGTCATGCTTTGCTTAACAGTGGGGATGAGTTCTGAGGAGTGTGTCATGGTCAGGCAATCTCGAGACTGTGCAAACACCACGGAGTTCCTAAACCTGGATGGCAGAGCCTCCTACACACCTAGGCCATATGGGACTAATCTGATGGGACCCCCGTTGTTGACTGAAACGTCCCGATGTAGGGCATGACTGTACTTCCCAACTCCAAGGGCACGGAAGTGTAGCCTGTGGGGCTTTGGAAAAGAACAGAGACGCTCAAGGCCTACTCTGGACCCACTGACTCAGAATCTACTGGGATAGGTCCCGGCTTTAAAGACCAGACGTAGTCCTCCTCTGCAGACATCTCATCAACGGTTTTTCACGCTGGGTTTTCCCTCATCTGAGAAAACAGGCCAAGAGATTGTGAGGATCCATAATTAGTGTTTTAAGACATTTGGCAGGACTCAGTGTTTTTCACGTTCTGTGATACTGGGATCTGCATCTGCACTGTAATGTGTTAAACCTTGAAATCTTGTCCAAAAGTCATGTCATTACCTAGAGAATCCTTCTGTGAATTCCAGGCAGATTGCCATCTTTCTGCTTCCGCCTCCTCACCTTGACAATGGGGAGAATAACGGTAACCTGCCTTTTGGATGTGAGGATTAAATGAGACAGTTGGTGCAAAGCAGTCGGCACAGGATCTGGCACAAAGTGAAGCCTTCAAGAAATTATGATTGCAGTAGTTTTGATTTCCCTCCAGTCGGAATACAGTTTAGTTGAAGTTAGTAGCTGTGCCACAGCTGTGTCTCAGGCTGGTGTCTGCCGCCCTGAGCTAAGCCATAAAAATCCCTGGAATAACTTTTCAAAAGCCTGTTAGCCTCTTGAGGCTCCTACACTTTTTTATTTTATTTTATTTTATTTTATTTTATTTTATTTTATTTTATTTTATTTTATTGCAGTAACAGTGGATCCTAAGATGATATAGCTTTCAGATGTACGTTGTAATATATTTTGAATTCTGTGTAGATTACATCGTGTTCACCACCCGAAAACTAATGATAGTCCGTCACCTCACATGTGAGCCTCATCACCCCTTTGGCTCTCTCCCCTCCCCCCTCCCCCTATGGTAACCACTAATGCAATCTCCTTTGCTCTGTGTGCGTTTGTCGTTGTTTTTATCTTCTCCTTATGAGTGAGATCACACGGTGTTTGACTTTGTCCCTCTGATTTATTTCACTTCACATAATACCCTCAAGGTCCATCGACGTTGTCACAAATGGGCGGATCTCATCATTTCTTAGGGCCGAGTGGCATTCCATTGTGTATACATACCACATCTTCTTTATCCATTCTTCCCTTGATGGGCACCTAGGTTGCTTCCAAGTTTTGGCTGTTGTGAATAATGCTGCAGTGAGCCTAGGGGTGCATGTGTCCCTCTGCATTGGTGTTTTCAAGTTCTTTGGATGAATAGCCAGCAGTGGGCTAGCTGGATCATACATATGGTAGATGTATTCTTAGTTTTCTGAGGATACTCCATCCTGCTTTCCGTAGTGGCTGCACCAGTCTGCCCTCCCACCAGCAGTGCAGGAGAGTTCCCTTCTCTGCACATCCTCTCCGACACTTGTCTCTTGTCTTGTTAATTAGAGCCATTCTGACCAGAGTAAGGGGACATCTCCTTGTAGTTGTGATTTGCATTTCTCTGATCGCTAAGGATGTTGAGTCCCTTTCCATATGCCTGTTGGCCATCCGTATACCTTCTTTGGAGAAATCACTGCTCAGATCTTTTGCCCGCCTTTTCAATTGGGTTGTTGATGTTTTTTGCTGTTGAGATGTATGAGTTCTTTCTGTGTTTTGGATATTAACCCCTTATCCGATATACGGTTTGCAAGAATCTTCTCCCAGTTGTTAGGTTGTGTTTTGGTTTTGTGGATGGTTTCCTTTGCGGTGCAGAGGATGTTTTTTGACTTTGATGTAGTCCCGTTTGTTCATTTTGTATTTTGTTTCCCTTGCCCAGTCAGACGTGGTACTTGAAAATAGGCTGCTAAGACTGATGTCAAAGAGCACACTGCCTATGTTTGCTTGTAGACGTTGCATGGTTTCGGGTGTGACATTCAAGTGAAAGCCGAGGGAGGAGGCTGCAGTTCCCCGAGAGCGAGCGTAGCGGGGACCCTGCGTCCCTGTCAGCGCACCTTCCCGCTCCGCGAAGGTCCCAAGCATGTGGGCGGGGCCGCAGGAGTTCTCCCAGGAGGGTGTCCCCGTCGCTGTCCGCAGTCCACCGCCGGAGGGGGGGGGGCGGGGCAACGGCCGGGCAGCGTCTGGGCGGCGGCGCGCGCGCGCGCGCGCGAGGAGAGGAGAGGAGCGCGCGGCTGCTGGGCCGCCGTCCTGGGAGGCGTGGGAGGCGTCGGCGAGCCGCGCCTGCCTGCCCAGAGCCGAGCCCGGCGGAGTCCGGCCGCGCTGTGCTGCTCTCTCCCGGGCCGGGCTCGTCCGTTCCCCCGGCGTCCGTGGACGGCGCTCCGCGTCCCCGCTGGGCACAGCAGCCCGGGCCGTGCACAGCCACGGCCGCTAGCCTGAGGAGGCCGTCCTTCAGCTCCCGCTCTTCCTGCTCGCCGGACACGGACGACCAGGGCGCCTGCGAAGAGGATTCCATCTGAGAGAGGTACCTGGGGGGCGTGGGCCTGGGGGCTGGTGGGAGGCGAGCGTGTCCCTGAGGAATAGGCTTGTGCGCCGAGAGGTGCCCGTCAGGTCGCGGGACAGCTGTGCGGTGCGGGGAGCGAGGGGGTCTCTTCGTGCGCTTGAGGCGTTCGTGGAACGGGCGGTGTGTGCCGGGCACCTGCCCAGGGGCCAGCCTGGGCATGCGGTGCCCGGGAGTCGGGCGCTGAAGCGCCAGCCGTGGTCTTGGCTTCTTGGAAGGACAGACGCGAAGTCGATAAGGACACTGGTCTCGAGGCGTTCTGAGGAGTGCGGGTCTCCCTCTTTTCGAGGCTACGTTCCGTTGGGGTTTTCACGAAGCCTGTTGTGGGCCTGAAGCTCAGGCCGGTTCAGGGGAAGTGGCCTGTCGAGGGCCACGTAAGATTTGTGTGCAGAGCCAGTGCTTTCCAAAGCCCGTGACTGTGCAGAAGTCTACCTGTTAGGGGTGCAGTGGGGGCTGTCCGGGGAGCGTTGTGAGCAGAGGTATGTGCCCCACACTTGAAAGCATGGAAGAGAAAGCGTGAGGCTGGAGGGTGCTCCGTTCGTTCCCTCCTTGCACAGAAAGTCTGGAGAGTTGACTTTGGGACAAGTCCTTCCTTTCCTCTGGTCGGTGCGTGTTCAGTGGTCTGGACACTTGGTGAGCAAGACTGACAGGCTGTTTGACGTACTGGCCCTCACAGCCTGGTTGGAAAGGACAGACAGGCAGCAACCAATTACCTAGGAGATACGTAAAAGCAATTTTGTGTTGAGTGTTGAGAAAGACGGCATTTCCTGTTAGACTTGGTGACTCAGGCAGTGATGTTGAAGCTGAGAGCAGATGCCTAAAAGAAAAGGAGGACCTGTGCGGGAGAGTGTTGGGACAGGGCAAGGGAGGAGTAGGGCCTGTCAGAGGAGCTGAAAGCATGCCCTGGAGACTGGGGCCGCCGCGTAGGGACTGTAGGGTGGGGAAAAGAAAACTTTTCGATTGAGGCTGGCGCTTTCTCTAGGTTTTTGGGGACTGAGCGTGGTGATTCAGAACGTGGACTCTGGAGCCAGACTCTGTCACATGGGTCCTGGCTCTGCCACCTACGGGCTGTGTGAACTCGGGCAAGTTACTGTACCATTCTGTGTGTCAGTTTCCTGATCTGTAAAACGGGGATGATTATCATACACACTCCATAGGTGAGTGTAAAGGTGAGAGGATATTTCATATCCGTAAAGTACTTAGAGCAGTGTCTGGCCTTTAGCAGGCGTTAGTAGTGGTTGATTAAAGAAATGGCTAAATGCATACCTAACTATTCAAGGCTTGGAGGCTGTCCCTGGTGAAACGTGTGAACTTGAATGGATTACACCCAACTTTGTTTTGTTTTGTTTCCTTTCCGGCTTGCAGTTGCTACTGACCGCATCTGCAGCACTGTGGAATTAGAAATAATCTGCCTCGACTTGGCTGCTCTTGGTAAAACAATCTAATGCTGTCCAAATTATCCCAGGGAAATAAAAGCCTTTTCAGTAGCATAGTAGGGTTAGGCTTATTTAATATGTATTGTTTATATTGGTTTGTTTAGTGTTTGTTGGTAACTTTGTGTTTTTTCTTTTTTTTTTTTTTTGGCAAAGCTGCTCGGTTAAAAAAAGCAGATTAGCTAGGAAATGGTTCAGACCCAGAGAAAAGTAGAGAGTCGTGTAAGCAGAGCACGCCTTTCCTTGACTCTCTGTCGAGAGCTTTTGTGATTCCAGCTGCTCTCTGCCTCAGACACGGTGCCCTCTGCGTGTGCAGTCATCTAAACAGTTCAGGTCTGGGACCGTGGAGAATCCAAGGCGGTATAGTCATGCTTTGCTTAACAGTGGGGATGAGTTCTGAGGAGTGTGTCATGGTCAGGCAATCTCGAGACTGTGCAAACACCACGGAGTTCCTAAACCTGGATGGCAGAGCCTCCTACACACCTAGGCCATATGGGACTAATCTGATGGGACCCCCGTTGTTGACTGAAACGTCCCGATGTAGGGCATGACTGTACTTCCCAACTCCAAGGGCACGGAAGTGTAGCCTGTGGGGCTTTGGAAAAGAACAGAGACGCTCAAGGCCTACTCTGGACCCACTGACTCAGAATCTACTGGGATAGGTCCCGGCTTTAAAGACCAGACGTAGTCCTCCTCTGCAGACATCTCATCAACGGTTTTTCACGCTGGGTTTTCCCTCATCTGAGAAAACAGGCCAAGAGATTGTGAGGATCCATAATTAGTGTTTTAAGACATTTGGCAGGACTCAGTGTTTTTCACGTTCTGTGATACTGGGATCTGCATCTGCACTGTAATGTGTTAAACCTTGAAATCTTGTCCAAAAGTCATGTCATTACCTAGAGAATCCTTCTGTGAATTCCAGGCAGATTGCCATCTTTCTGCTTCCGCCTCCTCACCTTGACAATGGGGAGAATAACGGTAACCTGCCTTTTGGATGTGAGGATTAAATGAGACAGTTGGTGCAAAGCAGTCGGCACAGGATCTGGCACAAAGTGAAGCCTTCAAGAAATTATGATTGCAGTAGTTTTGATTTCCCTCCAGTCGGAATACAGTTTAGTTGAAGTTAGTAGCTGTGCCACAGCTGTGTCTCAGGCTGGTGTCTGCCGCCCTGAGCTAAGCCATAAAAATCCCTGGAATAACTTTTCAAAAGCCTGTTAGCCTCTTGAGGCTCCTACACTTTTTTATTTTATTTTATTTTATTTTATTTTATTTTATTTTATTTTATTTTATTTTATTGCAGTAACAGTGGATCCTAAGATGATATAGCTTTCAGATGTACGTTGTAATATATTTTGAATTCTGTGTAGATTACATCGTGTTCACCACCCGAAAACTAATGATAGTCCGTCACCTCACATGTGAGCCTCATCACCCCTTTGGCTCTCTCCCCTCCCCCCTCCCCCTATGGTAACCACTAATGCAATCTCCTTTGCTCTGTGTGCGTTTGTCGTTGTTTTTATCTTCTCCTTATGAGTGAGATCACACGGTGTTTGACTTTGTCCCTCTGATTTATTTCACTTCACATAATACCCTCAAGGTCCATCGACGTTGTCACAAATGGGCGGATCTCATCATTTCTTAGGGCCGAGTGGCATTCCATTGTGTATACATACCACATCTTCTTTATCCATTCTTCCCTTGATGGGCACCTAGGTTGCTTCCAAGTTTTGGCTGTTGTGAATAATGCTGCAGTGAGCCTAGGGGTGCATGTGTCCCTCTGCATTGGTGTTTTCAAGTTCTTTGGATGAATAGCCAGCAGTGGGCTAGCTGGATCATACATATGGTAGATGTATTCTTAGTTTTCTGAGGATACTCCATCCTGCTTTCCGTAGTGGCTGCACCAGTCTGCCCTCCCACCAGCAGTGCAGGAGAGTTCCCTTCTCTGCACATCCTCTCCGACACTTGTCTCTTGTCTTGTTAATTAGAGCCATTCTGACC
Source organism: Equus caballus (assembly GCF_041296265.1). Lineage (NCBI taxonomy): Eukaryota > Metazoa > Chordata > Mammalia > Perissodactyla > Equidae > Equus > Equus caballus. The sequence continues at coordinate 2,837 of NW_027221873.1, read as the reverse complement.
AGAGTAAGGGGACATCTCCTTGTAGTTGTGATTTGCATTTCTCTGATCGCTAAGGATGTTGAGTCCCTTTCCATATGCCTGTTGGCCATCCGTATACCTTCTTTGGAGAAATCACTGCTCAGATCTTTTGCCCGCCTTTTCAATTGGGTTGTTGATGTTTTTTGCTGTTGAGATGTATGAGTTCTTTCTGTGTTTTGGATATTAACCCCTTATCCGATATACGGTTTGCAAGAATCTTCTCCCAGTTGTTAGGTTGTGTTTTGGTTTTGTGGATGGTTTCCTTTGCGGTGCAGAGGATGTTTTTTGACTTTGATGTAGTCCCGTTTGTTCATTTTGTATTTTGTTTCCCTTGCCCAGTCAGACGTGGTACTTGAAAATAGGCTGCTAAGACTGATGTCAAAGAGCACACTGCCTATGTTTGCTTGTAGACGTTGCATGGTTTCGGGTGTGACATTCAAGTGAAAGCCGAGGGAGGAGGCTGCAGTTCCCCGAGAGCGAGCGTAGCGGGGACCCTGCGTCCCTGTCAGCGCACCTTCCCGCTCCGCGAAGGTCCCAAGCATGTGGGCGGGGCCGCAGGAGTTCTCCCAGGAGGGTGTCCCCGTCGCTGTCCGCAGTCCACCGCCGGAGGGGGGGGGGCGGGGCAACGGCCGGGCAGCGTCTGGGCGGCGCGCGCGCGCGCGCGCGCGAGGAGAGGAGAGGAGCGCGCGGCTGCTGGGCCGCCGTCCTGGGAGGCGTGGGAGGCGTCGGCGAGCCGCGCCTGCCTGCCCAGAGCCGAGCCCGGCGGAGTCCGGCCGCGCTGTGCTGCTCTCTCCCGGGCCGGGCTCGTCCGTTCCCCCGGCGTCCGTGGACGGCGCTCCGCGTCCCCGCTGGGCACAGCAGCCCGGGCCGTGCACAGCCACGGCCGCTAGCCTGAGGAGGCCGTCCTTCAGCTCCCGCTCTTCCTGCTCGCCGGACACGGACGACCAGGGCGCCTGCGAAGAGGATTCCATCTGAGAGAGGTACCTGGGGGGCGTGGGCCTGGGGGCTGGTGGGAGGCGAGCGTGTCCCTGAGGAATAGGCTTGTGCGCCGAGAGGTGCCCGTCAGGTCGCGGGACAGCTGTGCGGCGCGGGGAGCGAGGGGGTCTCTTCGTGCGCTTGAGGCGTTCGTGGAACGGGCGGTGTGTGCCGGGCACCTGCCCAGGGGCCAGCCTGGGCATGCGGTGCCCGGGAGTCGGGCGCTGAAGCGCCAGCCGTGGTCTTGGCTTCTTGGAAGGACAGACGCGAAGTCGATAAGGACACTGGTCTCGAGGCGTTCTGAGGAGTGCGGGTCTCCCTCTTTTCGAGGCTACGTTCCGTTGGGGTTTTCACGAAGCCTGTTGTGGGCCTGAAGCTCAGGCCGGTTCAGGGGAAGTGGCCTGTCGAGGGCCACGTAAGATTTGTGTGCAGAGCCAGTGCTTTCCAAAGCCCGTGACTGTGCAGAAGTCTACCTGTTAGGGGTGCAGTGGGGGCTGTCCGGGGAGCGTTGTGAGCAGAGGTATGTGCCCCACACTTGAAAGCATGGAAGAGAAAGCGTGAGGCTGGAGGGTGCTCCGTTCGTTCCCTCCTTGCACAGAAAGTCTGGAGAGTTGACTTTGGGACAAGTCCTTCCTTTCCTCTGGTCGGTGCGTGTTCAGTGGTCTGGACACTTGGTGAGCAAGACTGACAGGCTGTTTGACGTACTGGCCCTCACAGCCTGGTTGGAAAGGACAGACAGGCAGCAACCAATTACCTAGGAGATACGTAAAAGCAATTTTGTGTTGAGTGTTGAGAAAGACGGCATTTCCTGTTAGACTTGGTGACTCAGGCAGTGATGTTGAAGCTGAGAGCAGATGCCTAAAAGAAAAGGAGGACCTGTGCGGGAGAGTGTTGGGACAGGGCAAGGGAGGAGTAGGGCCTGTCAGAGGAGCTGAAAGCATGCCCTGGAGACTGGGGCCGCCGCGTAGGGACTGTAGGGTGGGGAAAAGAAAACTTTTCGATTGAGGCTGGCGCTTTCTCTAGGTTTTTGGGGACTGAGCGTGGTGATTCAGAACGTGGACTCTGGAGCCAGACTCTGTCACATGGGTCCTGGCTCTGCCACCTACGGGCTGTGTGAACTCGGGCAAGTTACTGTACCATTCTGTGTGTCAGTTTCCTGATCTGTAAAACGGGGATGATTATCATACACACTCCATAGGTGAGTGTAAAGGTGAGAGGATATTTCATATCCGTAAAGTACTTAGAGCAGTGTCTGGCCTTTAGCAGGCGTTAGTAGTGGTTGATTAAAGAAATGGCTAAATGCATACCTAACTATTCAAGGCTTGGAGGCTGTCCCTGGTGAAACGTGTGAACTTGAATGGATTACACCCAACTTTGTTTTGTTTTGTTTCCTTTCCGGCTTGCAGTTGCTACTGACCGCATCTGCAGCACTGTGGAATTAGAAATAATCTGCCTCGACTTGGCTGCTCTTGGTAAAACAATCTAATGCTGTCCAAATTATCCCAGGGAAATAAAAGCCTTTTCAGTAGCATAGTAGGGTTAGGCTTATTTAATATGTATTGTTTATATTGGTTTGTTTAGTGTTTGTTGGTAACTTTGTGTTTTTTCTTTTTTTTTTTTTTTGGCAAAGCTGCTCGGTTAAAAAAAGCAGATTAGCTAGGAAATGGTTCAGACCCAGAGAAAAGTAGAGAGTCGTGTAAGCAGAGCACGCCTTTCCTTGACTCTCTGTCGAGAGCTTTTGTGATTCCAGCTGCTCTCTGCCTCAGACACGGTGCCCTCTGCGTGTGCAGTCATCTAAACAGTTCAGGTCTGGGACCGTGGAGAATCCAAGGCGGTATAGTCAT
>NW_027221871.1:0-141253 GCF_041296265.1 Equus caballus | reverse complement strand
GATTCCGGAGTGTTCGCCAAGTGGTTCTGGCGTAGCCGGCAGGTGATTTTCCATATCCGGCGGTAGTTCCGGCGAGTCGAGCCGGTGGTTCCCGCATGTCCGGCAGGTGGTTCCGGTCTGTCCAGCAGGTGGTTCTGATGTGTCCGGCACGAGGTTCTGACACGTCTGAGAGGTTGTGTCGCCATTCACTTCACGTGATTCCGGCTTGTCCGCCAAGTGGTTCTAGTGTAGCGGGCAGGTGATTTTGGCGTGTCCGGCAGGTGGGACCGGTGAGTCAAGCAGGTGGTTCCGGCGAGTGTTTCCTGTGTTTCCGGTCTGTCCGGGAGATGGTTCCGGCCTGTCCGGCACGTGCTTCTGGCACTTCTGAGAGGTTGTGCTGGCATGCCCGGCAGGTGATTCTGGAGTGTCCGCCAAGTGGTTCTGGCCTAGCCGGCAGGTGATATCGGTGTGTCCGGCAGGTGGTTCTGGGGAGTGGATCACGAACTTCCGGCATTCTCGGCATGTGCTTCCGCCGTCTCCAGCATGTGGTTGTGGCACCTCTGAGAGGTGGTTCCAGCATGCCCGGCAGGTGATTCCGGAGTGTCCGACAGGTGGTTGTGGCGTAACCCGCAGGTGTTTCTGGTGTGTCCGGCAGGTGGCTCTGGTGAGTCGAGCAGGTGGTTCCGGCGTGACGGCTGGCGGTTCCGGCAGGTCCGGCAGGTGTTTGCCGTCTGTCCATGACGTGGTTCCGGCATGCCCGCAAGGTGATTCTGGAGTGTCCACCAAGTGGTTTTGGCGTAGCCGGCATATGATTTTGGCCTGTGAGGCAGGTGGTTCCGGCATGTCCAGCAGGTGGTTCCGGCGAGCTCGGCAGGTGCTTCCGGTCTCTCCGGCACGTGGTTGTGGCACGTCTGAGAGATGGTTCCGGCATGCCCGGCAGGTGATTCCGGAGTGTCCGGCATGTGGTTCTGGCACCTCTGAGAGGTGGTTCCGGCATGCCCGGCAGGTGATTCAGGAGTCTCCGGCATGTGGTTCTGGCACCTCTGAGAGGTAGTTCCGGAACGCCTGGCATGTGATTCCGGAGTGTCTGCCGAGTGGTTCTGGCATAGCCGGCAGTTGATTTTGGCGTGTCAACTAGGTGGTTCTGGGGAGTGGATCAGCTGGTTCCGGTATACTCGGCAGGTGGTACCGGCGTGAACAGAACATGGTTCTGGCAAGTCTGAGAGGTGGTTCCGGCATGCCCGACAGGTGATTCCGGAGTGTCCGCCAAGTGTTTCTGGCGTACCCGGCAGGTGATTTTGGCATGTCCGACAGGTGTTTCTTGCGAGTCGAGCAGGTGGCTCAGGCATGCTCAGCTGGTGCTTCCGGCGTCTCAGGCACGTGGTTCTGGTGTGTCTGAGAGCTGGTTCTGGCATGTCCGGCAGATGATTCCGGAGTGTCCACCAAGTGGTTCTGGTATACCTGGCAGGTGATTTTGGCGTGTCAGGAAGGTGGTTCCGGCTAGTTGAGCAGGTGGATCAGGCGTGCTCGCCAGGGGGTTCAGGCGGGTCTGGCAGGTGGTTTCGGTGTGTTCTGGGTGTGGTTCAGGAATCTCAGGCACATGGTAATGGCACGTTTGAGAGGTGGTTCCGGCCGGCCCGACAGGTGTTTCCGGACTGTCTGCCAAGTGGTTCTGGTGTAGCTGGCAGGTGATGTTGGCGTGACCGGCAGCTGGTTCCAGCAAGCCCGGCAGGTGATTGCGGAGTGTCTGCCGAGTGGTTCTGGCGTAGCCGGCAGGTGATTTTGCATGTCCGGCGGTGGTTCCGGCGAGTCGAGCCGGTGGTTCCGGCGTGTGCGGCAGGTGGTTCCGGTCTGTCCGGCAGGTGGTTCTGGCGTGTCCGGCACGAGGTTCTGGCACGTCTTAGAGGTGGTTCCGGCATGGCCGACAGGTGATTCCGGAGTGTCCGCCACGTGGTTCTGGCGTACCCGGCAGGTGATTTTGGCGTTTCTGGCAGGTGTTTCTTGCAAGTCGAGCATGTGGCTCAGGCATGCTCAGCAGGTGCTTCCGGCGTGTCCGGCACGTGGTTCTGGCATGTCTGGCAGATCATTCTGGAGTGTCCACCAAGTGGTTCTGGCGTACCCGGCAGGTGATTTTGTCCTGTCAGGTACTTGGTTCCGGCGAGTCGAACAGGTGGTTCCGGCGTGCTCGAGTGGTGCTTCCGGTGTCATTGTCACGTGGTTCTGGCATGTCTGAGAGGTGGTTCCGGCATGCCGGGCAGGTGATTCAGGAGTGTCGTGTAAGTGGTTCTGGTGTAGCCGGCAGTTCCTTTTGGCGTGTCCGACACGTGGGTACTGAAAGTCGAGCAGGTGGTTCCGGCGTGCTCGGCAGGTGGTCCAGGCGTGTCCGGCAGGTGGTTCCAGTCTGTCCAGGACGTGGTTCCAGCGTCTCTGGCACGTGGTTCTGGTGTGTCTGAGAGCTGGTTCTGGCATGTCCGGCAGAGATTCCAGAGTGTCCGTCAAGTGCTTCTGGCATGCCCGGCAGGTGATTTTGGCGTGTGAGGTACGTGATTCGGGCGAGTCGAGCAGGTGGTTCCGGCATGTCTGGTAGGTGGTTTCGGTGTGTTCGGGCTGTGGTTCCGGCATCTCATGCACATGGTTCTGTCACGTCTCAGATGTCGTTCCGGCCGGCCCGACAGGTGTTTCTGCAGTGTCCGCCAAGTGGTTCCGGCGTAGTTGGCAGGTGATTTTGGCATGACCGGCAGGTGGTTCCAGCAAGCCCGGCAGGTGATTGCGAAGTGTTCACCAACTGGTTGTGGCGTAGACGGCAGGTGATTTTTGCGTCTCCGGCAGGTGGTTCTGGTGAGTCGAGCAGGAGGTTCCTGCGTGCTCGGCAGGTGCTTCCGGTGTCATTGGCACGTGGTTCTGGCATGTCCGAGAGGTGGTTCCGGCATGCCCGGCCGGTGATTACAGAGTGTTCGCCAAGTGGTTCTGGCGTAGCCGGCAGGTGATTTTGCCATGTCCGGCATGTGGTTCCAGAGAGTCGAGCATGTGGTTCCGGCGTGCTCGACAATTGGTTCAGGCAGGTCCGGCAGAGGGTTCCGGTCTGTCCGGGAGGTGGTTCCGGCGTGTCCGGCATTGGTTCCGGCACGTCTGAGAGGTGGTTCTATCATGCCCGGCAGGTGATTCAGAGAGTCCACCACGTGGTTTTGGCGTGTCCGGCAGGTTTTTCAGGCGAGTTGAGCAGGTGCTTCCGGCATGCCCGAAAGCTGATTCCGGTGTGTCCGGTAGGTGGTTCCGGCGTGTACGGCACGTGGTTCTGGTACGTCTCAGAGGTGGTTGCGCATGCCCAACAGGCGATTCTGGACAGTCCGCCACGTGGTTCTGGCACGTCTGAGAGGTGGTTCCAGCATGCCCGGCAGGTCATCCCGGAGAGTCCTCCAAGTGGTTCTGGCATAGCCCGCAGGTGTTTTTGGCGAGTCCGGCAGGTGGTTCCGTCGTGCTCGGCAGGTGGTTCAGGCGTGGCCGGCAGGTGGTTCCAGTCTGTCCAGTACGTGTTTCCAGCTTGTGCGGCACGTGATTCTGGTACGTGTGAGAGGTGGTTATTGCATGCCCGGCAGGTGATTCCGGACTGTCCGCCAGGTGGTTCTCGCATAGCCAGCTGTTGATTTTGACCTGTCTGGCAGGTGGTTCCGGCGAGTCGAGCAGGTGGCTCCGGCGTGCTCGGCAGGTGTTTCCGGCATGTCTGGCTGGTGGTTCTGGTCTGTCCAGTACGTGTTTCCAGGTTGTCCGGCACGTGGTTCTGGTACATCTGAGAGGTTGTTCCGCCATGGTGGGCAGGTGATTCCGGACTGTCCCCCAGGTGGTTCTCACATAGCCAGAAGTTGATATTGGCGTGTCCGGCTGGTGGTTCCGTCGAGTCGAGCAGCTCGCTGTGGTGCGTCTGGCAGGTGGTTCCGTTCTGTCCGATAGGTCGTTCCGGCATGTCCGGCACGTGCTCCTGGCACGTCTGAGAGGTGGTTCTGGCATGCCAGGCAGGAGATTCCAGAGTGTCGGGTAAGTGGTTCTGCTGTAGCCGGCAGTTCATTTTGGCGTGTCCGGCACGTGGGTCCTGCGAGTCGAGCAGGTGGTTCCGGCGTGCTCGGCAGGTGGTCCAGGCGTGTCCGGAAGGTGGTTCCAGACTGTCCAGGACGTGGTTCCAGCGTGTCCGGCTCACGGTTTTGTTACGTCTGAGAGGTGGCTTCTGCACGCACAGCAGGTCATTCCGGACTGTAGGCCAGGTGGTTCCCGCATAGCCAGCTGTTGATTTTGGCCTGTCTGGCGGGTGGTTCCTACGAGTCGAGCAGGTGGTTCCGGCTTGTCTGTCAGGTGGTTCCGGTCTGTCCGGTATGTGTTCCCGGCGTGTACAGCACGTGCTTCCGGCACGTCTGAGTGGTGGTTCCGGCATGCGCGGCAGGTGGTTCTGGTCTGTCCAGCAGGTGCTTCCGGCGTGTCAGGCACGTGATTCTGGTGTGTCTGAAATCTGGTTCTGGCATGTCCGGCAGATGATTCCGGAGTGTTCGCCAAGTGGTTCTGGCGTAGCCGGCAGGTGATTTTGCGTGTCCGGCATGTGGTTCCGGCGAGTCGAGCAGCTGGCTGTGGCGTGTTCGGCAGGTGGTTCCGGCGTGTCTGGCAGGTGGTTCCGTTCTGTCCGATAGTTCGTTCCGGCATGTCCGGCACGTGCTTCTGGCACGTGTGAGAGGTGGTTCTGGCATGCCAGGCAGGTGATTCCGGAGTGTCGGGTAAGTGGTTCTGGCGTAGCCGGCAGCTCATTTTGGCGTGTCAGGCATGTGGGTCCTGCGAGTCAAGCAGGTGGTTCTGGTGTGCTCGGCAGGTGGTCCAGGCGTGCCCGGCAGGTGGTTCCGGTCTTACGGGGAGGGGGATGCGGCGTGTCCGGCACGTTGTTCCAGCACGTCTGAGAGGTGGTTCTATGATGCCCGGCAGGTGATTCCAGAGAGTCCACCAAGTGGTTCTGGTGTAGCCGGCAGGTGATTTTTGCGTGTCCAGCAGTTGGGACTGGTGAGTCAAGCACGTGGTTCCGGCGAGTGTTTCCTGTGTTTCCGGTCTGTCCAGGAGATGGTTCCGGCCTGTCCGGCACGTGCTTCTGGCACTTCTGAGAGGTTGTGCTGGCATGCCTGGCAGGGGATTCCGGAGTGTCCCCCAATTGGGTCTGGCGTAGCCGGCAGGTGATTTTGCCAAGTCCAGCTTGTGGTTCCAGCGAGTCGAGCATGTGGTTCCGGCGTGCTCGACAGTTGGCTCAGGCAGGTCCGGCAGGTGGTTCCGGCGTGTCTGGCACGTGGTTCCGGCACGTCTGAGAGGTGGTTCTATCATGCCCGGCAGGTGATTCCAGAGAGTCCACCAAGTGGTTTTGGCGTAGCCGGCAGGTGATTTTGGCATGTCCCGCAGGTGGTTCAGGCGACTTGAGCAGGTGGTTCCGACGTGCTCGGCAGGTGCTTCCGGCGTCTCCGGCACGTGTTTCTGGCACATCTAACATGTGGTTCCGGCATGCCCAAAAGGTGATTCCGGTGTGTCCGGTAGGTGGTTCCGGCGTGTACGGCACGTGGTTCTGGTACGTCTCAGAGGTGGTTGCGCATGCCCAACAGGCGATTCTGGACAGTCCGCCACGTGGTTCTGGCACGTCTGAGAGGTGGTTCCAGCATGCCCGGCAGGTCATCCCGGAGAGTCCTCCAAGTGGTTCTGGCACAGCCCGCAGGTGATTTGGGCATGTCCGGCAGGTGGTTCCGTCATGCTCGGCAGGTGGTTCAGGCGTGGCCGGCAGGTGGTTCCAGTCTGTCCAGTACGTGTTTCCAGGTTGTCCGGCATGTGGTTCTGGTACATCTGAGAGGTTGTTCCGCCATGGTGGGCAGGTGATTCCGGACTGTCCCCCAGGTGGTTCTGGCATAGCCAGAAGTTGATATTGGCGTGCCCGGCAGGTGGTTCCGTCGAGTCGAGCAGCTGGCTGTGGTGTGTTCGGCAGGTGGTTCCGGCGTGTCTGGCAGGTAGTTCCGTTCTGTCCGATAGGTCGTTCCGGCATGTCCGGCACGTGCTCCTGGCACGTCTGAGAGGTGGTTCTGGCATGCCAGGCAGGAGATTCCGGAGTGTCGGGTAAGTGGTTCTGCTGTAGCCGGCAGTTCATTTTGGCGTGTCCGGCACGTGGGTCCTGCGAGTCGAGCAGGTGGTTCCGGCGTGCTCGGCAGGTGGTCCAGGCGTGTCCGGAAGGTGGTTCCAGACTGTCCAGGACGCGGTTCCAGCGTGTCCGGCACACGGTTTTGTTACGTCTGAGAGGTGGCTTCTGCATGCACGGCAGGTGATTCCGGACTGTAGGCCAGGTGGTTCCCGCATAGCCAGATGTTGATTTTGGCCTGTCTGGCGGGTGGTTCCTACGAGTCGAGCAGGTGGTTCCGGCTTGTCTGTCAGGTGGTTCCGGTCTGTCCGGTATGTGTTTCCGGCGTGTCCGGCACGTGCTTCCGGCACGTCTGAGTGGTGGTTCTGGCATGCGCGGCAGGTGATTCCGGAGTGTCCGCCAGGTGGATCTGGCGTACCCGACAGGTGATTTTGGCGTGTCCGGCAGGTGTTTCTGGCGAGTCGAGCAGGTGGGTCCGGCATGCTCGGCAGGTGCTTCCGGCGTGTCCGGCACGTGGTTCTGGTGTGTCTGAGAGCTGGTTCTGGCATGTCCGGCAGATGATTCCGGAGTGTCCACCAAGTGGTTCTGGTATACCCGGCAGGTGATTTCGGCGTGTCAGGAAGGTGGTTCCGGCTAGTTGAGCAGGTGGATCAGGCGTGCTCGCCAGGGGGTTCAGGCGGGTCTGGCAGGTGGTTTCGGTGTGTTCGGGGAGTGGTTCCGGCATCTCAGGCACATGATTCTGACACGTCTGAGAGGTGGTTCCGGTCGTCCCAACAGGTGTTTCCGGAGTGTCCGCCAAGTGGTTCTGGCGTAGCTGGCAGGTGATGTTGGCGTGACCGGCAGGTGGTTCCAGCAAGCCCGGCAGGTGATTGCGGAGTGTCTGCCGAGTGGTTCTGGCGTAGCCGGCAGGTGATTTTGGCGTGTCCAGCAGGTGGTTTTGGCGAGTCGAGCAGGAGGTTCCTGCGTGCTTGGCAGGTGCTTCCGGTGTCATTGGCACGTGGTTCTGGCATGTCCGAGAGGTGGTTCCGGCATGCCCGGCCGGTGATTACAGAGTGTTCGCCAAGTGGTTCTGGCGTAGCCGGCAGGTGATTTTGCCATGTCCGGCATGTGGTTCCAGCGAGTCGAGCATGGGGTTCCGGCGTGCTCGACAATTGGTTCAGGCAGGTCCGGCAGAGGGTTCCGGTCTGTCCGGGAGGTGGTTCCGGCGTGTCCGGCATTGGTTCCGGCACGTCTGAGAGGTGGTTCTATCATGCCCGGCAGGTGATTCAGAGAGTCCACCACGTGGTTTTGGCGTAGCCGGCAGGTGATTTTGGCGTGTCCGGCAGGTTTGTCAGGCGAGTTGAGCAGGTGCTTCCGGCATGCCCGAAAGCTGATTCCGGTGCGTCCGGTAGGTGGTTCCGGCGTGTACGGCACGTGGTTCTGGTACGTCTCAGAGGTGGTTGCGCATGCCCAACAGGCGATTCTGGACAGTCCGCCATGTGGTTCTGGCACGTCTGAGAGGTGGTTCCAGCATGCCCGGCAGGTCATCCCGGAGAGTCCTCCAAGTGGTTCTGGCATAGCCCGCAGGTGTTTTTGGCGAGTCCGGCAGGTGGTTCCGTCGTGCTCGGCAGGTGGTTCAGGCGTGGCCGGCAGGTGGTTCCAGTCTGTCCAGTACGTGTTTCCAGCTTGTGCGGCACGTGATTCTGGTACGTCTGAGAGGTGGTTATTGCATGCCCGGCAGGTGATTCCGGACTGTCCGCCAGGTGGTTCTCGCATAGCCAGCTGTTGATTTTGACCTGTCTGGGAGGTGGTTCCGGCGAGTCTAGCAGGTGGCTCCGGCGTGCTCGGCAGGTGTTTCCGGCATGTCTAGCTGGTGGTTCTGGTCTGTCCAGTAGGTCGTTCCGGCATGTCCGGCACGTGCTTCTGGCACTTCTGAGAGGTGGTTCCGCCACGGCTGGCAGGTGATTCCGGACTGTCCCCCAGGTGGTTCTGGCATAGCCAGCAGTTGATATTGGCCTGTCCGGCATGTGGTTCCGGCGAGTCGAGCAGCTGGCTGTGGCGTGTTCGGCAGGTGGTTCCGGCGTGTCTGGCAGGTGGTTCCGTTCTGTCCGATAGTTCGTTCCGGCATGTCCGGCACGTGCTTCTGGCACGTGTGAGAGGTGGTTCTGGCATGCCAGGCAGGTGATTCCGGAGTGTCGGGTAAGTGGTTCTGGCGTAGCCGGCAGCTCATTTTGGCGTGTCAGGCATGTGGGTCCTGCGAGTCAAGCAGGTGGTTCTGGTGTGCTCGGCAGGTGGTCCAGGCGTGCCCGGCAGGTGGTTCCGGTCTTACGGGGAGGGGGATGCGGCGTGTCCGGCACGTTGTTCCGGCACGTCTGAGAGGTGGTTCTATGATGCCCGGCAGGTGATTCCAGAGAGTCCACCAAGTGGTTCTGGTGTAGCCGGCAGGTGATTTTTGCGTGTCCAGCAGTTGGGACTGGTGAGTCAAGCACGTGGTTCCGGCGAGTGTTTCCTGTGTTTCCGGTCTGTCCAGGAGATGGTTCCGGCCTGTCCGGCACGTGCTTCTGGCACTTCTGAGAGGTTGTGCTGGCATGCCCGGCAGGGGATTCCGGAGTGTCCGCCAATTGGTTCTGGCGTAGCCGGCAGGTGATTTTGCCAAGTCCAGCATGTGGTTCCAGCGAGTCGAGCATGTGGTTCCGGCGTGCTCGACAGTTGGCTCAGGCAGGTCCGGCAGGTGGTTCCGGCGTGTCCGGCACGTGGTTCCGGCACGTCTGAGAGGTGGTTCTATCATGCCGGGCAGGTGATTCCAGAGAGTCCACCAAGTGGTTTTGGCGTAGCCGGCAGGTGATTTTGGCGTGTCCCGCAGGTGGTTCAGGCGACTTGAGCAGGTGGTTCCGACGTGCTCGGCAGCTGCTTCCGGCGTCTCCGGCACGTGTTTCTGGCACATCTGACATGTGGTTCCGGCATGCCCAAAAGGTGATTCCGGTGTGTCCGGTAGGTGGTTCTGGCGTGTACGGCACGTGGTTCTGGTACGTCTCAGAGGTGGTTGCGCATGCCCAACAGGCGATTCTGGACAGTCCGCCACGTGGTTCTGGCACGTCTGAGAGGTGGTTCCAGCATGCCCGGCAGGTCACCCCGGAGAGTCCTCCAAGTGGTTCTGGCATAGCCCGCAGGTGATTTGGGCATGTCCGGCAGGTGGTTCCGTCATGCTCGGCAGGTGGTTCAGGCGTGGCCGGCAGGTGGTTCCAGTCTGTCCAGTACGTGTTTCCAGGTTGTCCGGCACGTGGTTCTGGTACATCTGAGAGGTTGTTCCGCCATGGTGGGCAGGTGATACCGGACTGTCCCCCAGGTGGTTCTGGCATAGCCAGAAGTTGATATTGGCGTGTCCGGCAGGTGGTTCCGTCAAGTCGAGCAGCTGGCTGTGGTGTGCTCGGCAGGTGGTTCCGGCGTGTCTGGCAGGTGGTTCCGTTCTGTCCGATAGGTCGTTCCGGCATGTCTGGCACGTGCTCCTGGCACGTCTGAGAGGTGGTTCTGGCATGCCAGGCAGGAGATTCCGGAGTGTCGGGTAAGTGGTTCTGCTGTAGCCGTCAGTTCATTTTGGCGTGTCCAGCACGTGGGTCCTGCGAGTCGAGCAGGTGGTTCCGGCGTGCTCGGCAGGTGGTCCAGGCGTGTCCGGAAGGTGGTTCCAGACTGTCCAGGACGTGGTTCCAGCGTGTCCGGCACACGGTTTCGTTACGTCTGAGAGGTGGCTTCTGCACGCACGGCAGGTCATTCCGGACTGTAGGCCAGGTGGTTCCCACATAGCCAGCTGTTGATTTTGGCCTGTCTGGCGGGTGGTTCCTACGAGTCGAGCAGGTGGTTCCGGCTTGTCTGTCAGGTGGTTCCGGTCTGTCCGATATGTGTTTCCGGCATGTCCGGCACGTGCTTCCGGCACGTCTGAGTGGTGGTTCCGGCATGCGCGGCAGGTGATTCCGGAGTGTCCGCCAGGTGGATCTGGCGTACCCGACAGGTGATTTTGGCGTGTCCGGCAGGTGTTTCTGGCGAGTCGAGCAGGTGGGTCCGGCATGCTCGGCAGGTGCTTCCGGCGTGTCCGGCACGTGGTTCTGGTGTGTCTGAGAGCTGGTTCTGGCATGTCCGGCAGATGATTCCGGAGTGTCCACCAAGTGGTTCTGGTATACACGGCAGGTGATTTCGGCGTGTCAGGAAGGTGGTTCCGGCTAGTTGAGCAGGTGGATCAGGCGTGCTCGCCAGGGGGTTCAGGCGGGTCTGGCAGGTGGTTTCGGTGTGTTCGGGGAGTGGTTCCGGCATCTCAGGCACATGATTCTGACACGTCTGAGAGGTGGTTCCGGCCGTCCCAACAGGTGTTTCCGGAGTGTCCGCCAAGTGGTTCTGGCATAGCTGGCAGGTGATGTTGGCGTGACCGGCAGGTGGTTCCAGCAAGCCCGGCAGGTGATTGCGGAGTGTCTGCCGAGTGGTTCTGGCGTAGCCGGCAGGTGATTTTGGCGTGTCCAGCAGGTGGTTTTGGCGAGTCGAGCAGGTGGTTCTGGCGTGCTCGGCAGGTGCTTCCGGTGTCATTGGCATGCGGTTCCGGCATGTCTGAGAGGTGGTTCCGCCATGCCCGGCAGGTGATTCCGGAGTGTTCGCCAAGTGGTTCTGGCGTAGCCGGCAGGTGATTTTGCGTGTCCGGCAATGGTTCCGGCGAGTCGAGCCGGTGGTTCCGGCGTGTCCGGCAGGTGGTTCCGGCATGTCCAGCAGGTGGTTCCGGCGAGCTCAGCAGGTGCTTCCGGTCTCTCCGGCACGTGGTTGTGGCACGTCTGAGAGATGGTTCCGGCATGCCCGGCAGGTGATTCCGGAGTGTCCGGCATGTGGTTCTGGCACCTCTGAGAGGTGGTTCCGGCATGCCCGGCAGGTGGTTCCGGAGTGTCCGCCAGGTGGATCTGGCGTACCCTACAGGTGATTCTGGCGTGTCCAGCAGGTGGTTCTAGGGCGTGGATCAGGTGGTTCCGGCATACTCGGCAGGTGGTACCGGCGTGTCCGGAACATGGTTCTGGCAAGTCTGAGAGGTGGTTCCGGCATGCCCGGCAGGTGATTCCGGAGTGTTCGCCAAGTGGTTCTGGCGTAGCCGGCAGGTGATTTTCCATATCCGGCGGTAGTTCCGGCGAGTCGAGCCGGTGGTTCCCGCATGTCCGGCAGGTGGTTCCGGTCTGTCCAGCAGGTGGTTCTGATGTGTCCGGCACGAGGTTCTGACACGTCTGAGAGGTTGTGTCGCCATTCACTTCACGTGATTCCGGCTTGTCCGCCAAGTGGTTCTAGTGTAGCGGGCAGGTGATTTTGGCGTGTCCGGCAGGTGGGACCGGTGAGTCAAGCAGGTGGTTCCGGCGAGTGTTTCCTGTGTTTCCGGTCTGTCCGGGAGATGGTTCCGGCCTGTCCGGCACGTGCTTCTGGCACTTCTGAGAGGTTGTGCTGGCATGCCCGGCAGGTGATTCTGGAGTGTCCGCCAAGTGGTTCTGGCCTAGCCGGCAGGTGATATCGGTGTGTCCGGCAGGTGGTTCTGGGGAGTGGATCACGAACTTCCGGCATTCTCGGCATGTGCTTCCGCCGTCTCCAGCATGTGGTTGTGGCACCTCTGAGAGGTGGTTCCAGCATGCCCGGCAGGTGATTCCGGAGTGTCCGACAGGTGGTTGTGGCGTAACCCGCAGGTGTTTCTGGTGTGTCCGGCAGGTGGCTCTGGTGAGTCGAGCAGGTGGTTCCGGCGTGACGGCTGGCGGTTCCGGCAGGTCCGGCAGGTGTTTGCCGTCTGTCCATGACGTGGTTCCGGCATGCCCGCAAGGTGATTCTGGAGTGTCCACCAAGTGGTTTTGGCGTAGCCGGCATATGATTTTGGCCTGTGAGGCAGGTGGTTCCGGCATGTCCAGCAGGTGGTTCAGGCGAGCTCGGCAGGTGCTTCCGGTCTCTCCGGCACGTGGTTGTGGCACGTCTGAGAGATGGTTCCGGCATGCCCGGCAGGTGATTCCGGAGTGTCCGGCATGTGGTTCTGGCACCTCTGAGAGGTGGTTCCGGCATGCCCGGCAGGTGATTCAGGAGTCTCCGGCATGTGGTTCTGGCACCTCTGAGAGGTAGTTCCGGAACGCCTGGCATGTGATTCCGGAGTGTCTGCCGAGTGGTTCTGGCATAGCCGGCAGTTGATTTTGGCGTGTCAACTAGGTGGTTCTGGGGAGTGGATCAGCTGGTTCCGGTATACTCGGCAGGTGGTACCGGCGTGAACAGAACATGGTTCTGGCAAGTCTGAGAGGTGGTTCCGGCATGCCCGACAGGTGATTCCGGAGTGTCCGCCAAGTGTTTCTGGCGTACCCGGCAGGTGATTTTGGCATGTCCGACAGGTGTTTCTTGCGAGTCGAGCAGGTGGCTCAGGCATGCTCAGCTGGTGCTTCCGGCGTCTCAGGCACGTGGTTCTGGTGTGTCTGAGAGCTGGTTCTGGCATGTCCGGCAGATGATTCCGGAGTGTCCACCAAGTGGTTCTGGTATACCTGGCAGGTGATTTTGGCGTGTCAGGAAGGTGGTTCCGGCTAGTTGAGCAGGTGGATCAGGCGTGCTCGCCAGGGGGTTCAGGCGGGTCTGGCAGGTGGTTTCGGTGTGTTCTGGGTGTGGTTCAGGAATCTCAGGCACATGGTAATGGCACGTTTGAGAGGTGGTTCCGGCCGGCCCGACAGGTGTTTCCGGACTGTCTGCCAAGTGGTTCTGGTGTAGCTGGCAGGTGATGTTGGCGTGACCGGCAGGTGGTTCCAGCAAGCCCGGCAGGTGATTGCGGAGTGTCTGCCGAGTGGTTCTGGCGTAGCCGGCAGGTGATTTTGCATGTCCGGCGGTGGTTCTGGCGAGTCGAGCCGGTGGTTCTGGCGTGTCCGGCAGGTGGTTCCGGTCTGTCTGGCATGTGGTTCTGGCGTGTCCGGCACGATGTTCTGGCACGTCTGAGAGGTGGTTCCGGCATGCCCGACAGGTGATTCCGGAGTGTCCGCCACGTGGTTCTGGCGTACCCGGCAGGTGATTTTGGCGTTTCTGGCAGGTGTTTCTTGCAAGTCGAGCATGTGGCTCAGGCATGCTCAGCAGGTGCTTCCGGCGTGTCCGGCACGTGGTTCTGGTGTGTCTGAGAGCTGGTTCTGGCATGTCTGGCAGATGATTCTGGAGTGTCCACCAAGTGGTTCTGGCATACCCGGCAGGTGATTTTGTCCTGTCAGGTACTTGGTTCCGGCGAGTCGAACAGGTGGTTCCGGCGTGCTCGAGTGGTGCTTCCGGTGTCATTGTCACGTGGTTCTGGCATGTCTGAGAGGTGGTTCCGGCATGCCAGGCAGGTGATTCAGGAGTGTCGTGTAAGTGGTTCTGGTGTAGCCGGCAGTTCCTTTTGGCGTGTCCGGCACGTGGGTACTGAAAGTCGAGCAGGTGGTTCCGGCGTGCTCGGCAGGTGGTCCAGGCGTGTCCGGCAGGTGGTTCCAGTCTGTCCAGGACGTGGTTCCAGCGTCTCTGGCACGTGGTTCTGGTGTGTCTGAGAGCTGGTTCTGGCATGTCCGGCAGAGATTCCGGAGTGTCCGTCAAGTGCTTCTGGCATGCCCGGCAGGTGATTTTGGCGTGTGAGGTACGTGATTCGGGCGAGTCGAGCAGGTGGTTCCGGCATGTCTGGTAGGTGGTTTCGGTGTGTTCGGGCTGTGGTTCCGGCATCTCATGCACATGGTTCTGTCACGTCTCAGATGTCGTTCCGGCCGGCCCGACAGGTGTTTCTGCAGTGTCCGCCAAGTGGTTCTGGCGTAGTTGACAGGAGATTTTGGCATGACCGGCAGGTGGTTCCAGCAAGCCCGGCAGGTGATTGCGAAGTGTTCACCAACTGGTTGTGGCGTAGACGGCAGGTGATTTTTGCGTCTCCGGCAGGTGGTTCTGGTGAGTCGAGCAGGAGGTTCCTGCGTGCTCGGCAGGTGCTTCCGGTGTCATTGGCACGTGGTTCTGGCATGTCCGAGAGGTGGTTCCGGCATGCCCGGCCGGTGATTACAGAGTGTTCGCCAAGTGGTTCTGGCGTAGCCGGCAGGTGATTTTGCCATGTCCGGCATGTGGTTCCAGAGAGTCGAGCATGGGGTTCCGGCGTGCTCGACAATTGGTTCAGGCAGGTCCGGCAGAGGGTTCCGGTCTGTCCGGGAGGTGGTTCCGGCGTGTCCGGCATTGGTTCCGGCACGTCTGAGAGGTGGTTCTATCATGCCCGGCAGGTGATTCAGAGAGTCCACCACGTGGTTTTGGCGTAGCCGGCAGGTGATTTTGGCGTGTCCGGCAGGTTTTTCAGGCGAGTTGAGCAGGTGCTTCCGGCATGCCCGAAAGCTGATTCCGGTGTGTCCGGTAGGTGGTTCCGGCGTGTACGGCACGTGGTTCTGGTACGTCTCAGAGGTGGTTGCGCATGCCCAACAGGCGATTCTGGACAGTCCGCCACGTGGTTCTGGCACGTCTGAGAGGTGGTTCCAGCATGCCCGGCAGGTCATCCCGGAGAGTCCTCCAAGTGGTTCTGGCATAGCCCGCAGGTGTTTTTGGCGAGTCCGGCAGGTGGTTCCGTCGTGCTCGGCAGGTGGTTCAGGCGTGGCCGGCAGGTGGTTCCAGTCTGTCCAGTACGTGTTTCCAGCTTGTGCGGCACGTGATTCTGGTACGTGTGAGAGGTGGTTATTGCATGCCCGGCAGGTGATTCCGGACTGTCCGCCAGGTGGTTCTCGCATAGCCAGCTGTTGATTTTGACCTGTCTGGCAGGTGGTTCCGGCGAGTCGAGCAGGTGGCTCCGGCGTGCTCGGCAGGTGTTTCCGGCATGTCTGGCTGGTGGTTCTGGTCTGTCCAGTACGTGTTTCCAGGTTGTCCGGCACGTGGTTCTGGTACATCTGAGAGGTTGTTCCGCCATGGTGGCAGGTGATTCCGGACTGTCCCCCAGGTGGTTCTCACATAGCCAGAAGTTGATATTGGCATGTCCGGCTGGTGGTTCCGTCGAGTCGAGCAGCTGGCTGTGGTGCGTCTGGCAGGTGGTTCCGTTCTGTCCGATAGGTCCTTCCGGCATGTCCGGCACGTGCTCCTGACACGTCTGAGAGGTGGTTCTGGCATGCCAGGCAGGAGATTCCAGAGTGTCGGGTAAGTGGTTCTGCTGTAGCCGGCAGTTCATTTTGGCGTGTCCGGCACGTGGGTCCTGCGAGTCGAGCAGGTGGTTCCGGCTTGTCTGTCAGGTGGTTCCGGTCTGTCCGGTATGTGTTCCCGGCGTGTCCAGCACGTGCTTCCGGCACGTCGGAGTGGTGGTTCCGGCATGCGCGGCAGGTGGTTCTGGTCTTTCCAGCAGGTGCTTCCGGCGTGTCAGGCACGTGATTCTGGTGTGTCTGAGATCTGGTTCTGGCATGTCCGGCAGATGATTCCGGAGTGTTCGCCAAGTGGTTCTGGCGTAGCCGGCAGGTGATTTTGCGTGTCCGGCAATGGTTCCGGCGAGTCGAGCCGGTGGTTCCGGCGTTTCCGGCAGGTGGATCTGGCGTACCCAACAGGTGATTTTGGCGTGTCCGGCAGGTGTTTCTGGCGAGTCGAGCAGGTGGGCCCGGCATGCTTGGCAGGTGCTTCCGGCGTGTCCGGCACGTGGTTCTGGTGTGTCTGAGAGCTGGTTCTGGCATGTCCGGCAGATGATTCCGGAGTGTCCACCAAGTCGTTCTGGTATACACGGCAGGTGATTTCGGCGTGTCAGGAAGGTGGCTCCGGCTAGTTGAGCAGGTGGATCAGGCGTGCTCGCCAGGGGGTTCAGGCGGGTCTGGCAGGTGGTTTCGGTGTGTTCGGGGAGTGGTTCCGGCATCTCAGGCACATGATTCTGACACGTCAGAGAGGTGGTTCCGGCTGTCCCAACAGGTGTTTCCGGAGTGTCCGCCAAGTGGTTCTGGCGTAGCTGGCAGGTGATGTTGGCGTGACCGGCAGGTGGTTCCAGCAAGCCCGGCAGGTGATTGCGGAGTGTCTGCCGAGTGGTTCTGGCGTAGCCGGCAGGTGATTTTGGCGTGTCCAGCAGGTGGTTTTGGCGAGTCGTGCAGGTGGTTCTGGCGTGCTCGGCAGGTGCTTCCGGTGTCATTGGCATGCGGTTCCGGCATGTCTGAGAGGTGGTTCCGCCATGCCCGGCAGGTGATTCCGGAGTGTTCACCAAGTGGTTCTGGCGTAGCCGGCAGGTGATTTTGCGTGTCCGGCAATGGTTCCGGCGAGTCGAGCCGGTGGTTCCGGCGTGTCCGGCAGGTGGTTTCGGCATGTCAAGCAGGTGGTTCCGGCGAGCTCAGCAGGTGCTTCCGGTCTCTCTGGCACGTGGTTGTGGCACGTGTGAGAGATGGTTCCGGCATGCCCGGCAGGTGATTCCGGAGTGTCCGGCACGTGCTTCTGGCACTTCTGAGAGGTGGTTCTGCCACGGCTGGCAGGTGATTCCGGACTGTCCCCCAGGTGGTTCTGGCATAGCCAGCAGTTGATATTGGCCTGTCCGGCATGTGGTTCCGGCGAGTCGAGCAGCTGGCTGTGGCGTGTTCGGCAGGTGGTTCCGGCGTGTCTGGCAGGTGGTTCCGTTCTGTCCGATAGTTCGTTCCGGCATGTCCGGCACGTGCTTCTGGCACGTGTGAGAGGTGGTTCTGGCATGCCAGGCAGGTGATTCCGGAGTGTCGGGTAAGTGGTTCTGGCGTAGCCGGCAGCTCATTTTGGTGTGTCAGGCATGTGGGTCCTGCGAGTCAAGCAGGTGGTTCTGGTGTGCTCGGCAGGTGGTCCAGGCGTGCCCGGCAGGTGGTTCCGGTCTTACAGGGAGGGGGATCCGGCGTGTCCGGCACGTTGTTCCGGCACGTCTGAGAGGTGGTTCTATGATGCCCGGCAGGTGATTCCAGAGAGTCCACCAAGTGGTTTTGGCGTAGCCGGCAGGTGATTTTGGCATGTCTGGCAGGTGGTTCAGACGAGTTGAGCAGGTGGTTCCGGCGTGCTCGCCAAGTGGTTCTGGCGTAGCCGGCAGGTGATTTTGGCATGTCTGGCAGGTGGTTCAGACGAGTTGAGCAGGTGCTTCCGGAGTGCTAGCCATGTGGTTCTGGCGTAGCCGGCAGGTGATTTCGCATGTCCGGTGGTGTTTCCGGCGTGTCGAGCCGGTGGTTCCGGCGTGTCCGTCAGGTGTTTGCCGTGTGTCCGGCAGGTGGTTCTGTCGAGTCGAGCAGCTGGCTGTGGTGTGTTCGGCAGGTGGTTCTGGCGTGTCTGGCAGGTAGTTCCGTTCTGTCCGATAGGTCGTTCCGGCATGTCCGGCACGTGCTCCTGGCACGTCTGAGAGGTGGTTCTGGCATGCCAGGCAGGAGATTCCGGAGTGTCGGGTAAGTGGTTCTGCTGTAGCCGGCAGTTCATTTTGGCGTGTCCGGCACGTGGGTCCTGCGAGTCGAGCAGGTGGTTCCGGCGTGCTCGGCAGGTGGTCCAGGCGTGTCCGGAAGGTGGTTCCAGACTGTCCAGGACGTGGTTCCAGCGTGTCCGGCACACGGTTTTGTTACGTCTGAGAGGTGGCTTCTGCATGCACGGCAGGTCATTCCGGACTGTAGGCCAGGTGGTTCCCGCATAGCCAGCTGTTGATTTTGGCCTGTCTGGCGGGTGGTTCCTACGAGTCGAGCAGGTGGTTCCGGCTTGTCTGTCAGGTGGTTCCGGTCTGTCCGGTATGTGTTTCCAGCGTGTCCGGCACGTGCTTCCGGCACGTCTGAGTGGCGGTTCCGGCATGCGCGGCAGGTGATTCCGGAGTGTCCGCCAGGTGGATCTGGCGTACCCTACAGGTGATTCTGGCGTGTCCAGCAGGTGGTTCTGGGGAGTGGATCAGGTGGTTCCGGCATACTCGGCAGGTGGTACCGGCGTGTCCGGAACATGGTTCTGGCAAGTCTGAGAGGTGGTTCCGGCATGCCCGGCAGGTGATTCCGGAGTGTTCGCCAAGTGGTTCTGGCGTAGCCGGCAGGTGATTTTCCATATCCGGCGGTAGTTCCGGCGAGTCGAGCCGGTGGTTCCCGCATGTCCGGCAGGTGGTTCCGGTCTGTCCAGCAGGTGGTTCTGATGTGTCCGGCACGAGGTTCTGACACGTCTGAGAGGTTGTGTCGCCATTCACTTCACGTGATTCCGGCTTGTCCGCCAAGTGGTTCTAGTGTAGCGGGCAGGTGATTTTGGCGTGTCCGGCAGGTGGGACCGGTGAGTCAAGCAGGTGGTTCCGGCGAGTGTTTCCTGTGTTTCCGGTCTGTCCGGGAGATGGTTCCGGCCTGTCCGGCACGTGCTTCTGGCACTTCTGAGAGGTTGTGCTGGCATGCCCGGCAGGTGATTCTGGAGTGTCCGCCAAGTGGTTCTGGCCTAGCCGGCAGGTGATATCGGTGTGTCCGGCAGGTGGTTCTGGGGAGTGGATCACGAACTTCCGGCATTCTCGGCATGTGCTTCCGCCGTCTCCAGCATGTGGTTTTGGCACCTCTGAGAGGTGGTTCCAGCATGCCCGGCAGGTGATTCCGGAGTGTCCGACAGGTGGTTGTGGCGTAACCCGCAGGTGTTTCTGGTGTGTCCGGCAGGTGGCTCTGGTGAGTCGAGCAGGTGGTTCCGGCGTGACGGCTGGCGGTTCCGGCAGGTCCGGCAGGTGTTTGCCGTCTGTCCATGACGTGGTTCCGGCATGCCCGCAAGGTGATTCTGGAGTGTCCACCAAGTGGTTTTGGCGTAGCCGGCATATGATTTTGGCCTGTGAGGCAGGTGGTTCCGGCATGTCCAGCAGGTGGTTCAGGCGAGCTCGGCAGGTGCTTCCGGTCTCTCCGGCACGTGGTTGTGGCACGTCTGAGAGATGGTTCCGGCATGCCCGGCAGGTGATTCCAGAGTGTCCGGCATGTGGTTCTGGCACCTCTGAGAGGTGGTTCCGGCATGCCCGGCAGGTGATTCAGGAGTCTCCGGCATGTGGTTCTGGCACCTCTGAGAGGTAGTTCCGGAACGCCTGGCATGTGATTCCGGAGTGTCTGCCGAGTGGTTCTGGCATAGCCGGCAGTTGATTTTGGCGTGTCAACTAGGTGGTTCTGGGGAGTGGATCAGCTGGTTCCGGTATACTCGGCAGGTGGTACCGGCGTGAACAGAACATGGTTCTGGCAAGTCTGAGAGGTGGTTCCGGCATGCCCGACAGGTGATTCCGGAGTGTCCGCCAAGTGTTTCTGGCGTACCCGGCAGGTGATTTTGGCATGTCCGACAGGTGTTTCTTGCGAGTCGAGCAGGTGGCTCAGGCATGCTCAGCTGGTGCTTCCGGCGTCTCAGGCACGTGGTTCTGGTGTGTCTGAGAGCTGGTTCTGGCATGTCCGGCAGATGATTCCGGAGTGTCCACCAAGTGGTTCTGGTATACCTGGCAGGTGATTTTGGCGTGTCAGGAAGGTGGTTCCGGCTAGTTGAGCAGGTGGATCAGGCGTGCTCGCCAGGGGGTTCAGGCGGGTCTGGCAGGTGGTTTCGGTGTGTTCTGGGTGTGGTTCAGGAATCTCAGGCACATGGTAATGGCACGTTTGAGAGGTGGTTCCGGCCGGCCCGACAGGTGTTTCCGGACTGTCTGCCAAGTGGTTCTGGTGTAGCTGGCAGGTGATGTTGGCGTGACCGGCAGCTGGTTCCAGCAAGCCCGGCAGGTGATTGCGGAGTGTCTGCCGAGTGGTTCTGGCGTAGCCGGCAGGTGATTTTGCATGTCCGGCGGTGGTTCCGGCGAGTCGAGCCGGTGGTTCCGGCGTGTCCGGCAGGTGGTTCCGGTCTGTCCGGCAGGTGGTTCTGGCGTGTCCGGCACGAGGTTCTGGCACGTCTGAGAGGTGGTTCCGGCATGGCCGACATGTGATTCCGGAGTGTCCGCCACGTGGTTCTGGCGTACCCGGCAGGTGATTTTGGCGTTTCTGGCAGGTGTTTCTTGCAAGTCGAGCATGTGGCTCAGGCATGCTCAGCAGGTGCTTCCGGCGTGTCCGGCACGTGGTTCTGGCATGTCTGGCAGATCATTCTGGAGTGTCCACCAAGTGGTTCTGGCGTACCGGGCAGGTGATTTTGTCCTGTCAGGTACTTGGTTCCGGCGAGTCGAACAGGTGGTTCCGGCGTGCTCGAGTGGTGCTTCCGGTGTCATTGTCACGTGGTTCTGGCATGTCTGAGAGGTGGTTCCGGCATGCCGGGCAGGTGATTCAGGAGTGTCGTGTAAGTGGTTCTGGTGTAGCCGGCAGTTCCTTTTGGCGTGTCCGACACGTGGGTACTGAAAGTCGAGCAGGTGGTTCCGGCGTGCTCGGCAGGTGGTCCAGGCGTGTCCGGCAGGTGGTTCCAGTCTGTCCAGGACGTGGTTCCAGCGTCTCTGGCACGTGGTTCTGGTGTGTCTGAGAGCTGGTTCTGGCATGTCCGGCAGAGATTCCAGAGTGTCCGTCAAGTGCTTCTGGCATGCCCGGCAGGTGATTTTGGCGTGTGAGGTACGTGATTCGGGCGAGTCGAGCAGGTGGTTCCGGCATGTCTGGTAGGTGGTTTCGGTGTGTTCGGGCTGTGGTTCCGGCATCTCATGCACATGGTTCTGTCACGTCTCAGATGTCGTTCCGGCCGGCCCGACAGGTGTTTCTGCAGTGTCCGCCAAGTGGTTCCGGCGTAGTTGGCAGGTGATTTTGGCATGACCGGCAGGTGGTTCCAGCAAGCCCGGCAGGTGATTGCGAAGTGTTCACCAACTGGTTGTGGCGTAGACGGCAGGTGATTTTTGCGTCTCCGGCAGGTGGTTCTGGTGAGTCGAGCAGGAGGTTCCTGCGTGCTCGGCAGGTGCTTCCGGTGTCATTGGCACGTGGTTCTGGCATGTCCGAGAGGTGGTTCCGGCATGCCCGGCCGGTGATTACAGAGTGTTCGCCAAGTGGTTCTGGCGTAGCCGGCAGGTGATTTTGCCATGTCCGGCATGTGGTTCCAGAGAGTCGAGCATGTGGTTCCGGCGTGCTCGACAATTGGTTCAGGCAGGTCCGGCAGAGGGTTCCGGTCTGTCCGGGAGGTGGTTCCGGCGTGTCCGGCATTGGTTCCGGCACGTCTGAGAGGTGGTTCTATCATGCCCGGCAGGTGATTCAGAGAGTCCACCACGTGGTTTTGGCGTGTCCGGCAGGTTTTTCAGGCGAGTTGAGCAGGTGCTTCCGGCATGCCCGAAAGCTGATTCCGGTGTGTCCGGTAGGTGGTTCCGGCGTGTACGGCACGTGGTTCTGGTACGTCTCAGAGGTGGTTGCGCATGCCCAACAGGCGATTCTGGACAGTCCGCCACGTGGTTCTGGCACGTCTGAGAGGTGGTTCCAGCATGCCCGGCAGGTCATCCCGGAGAGTCCTCCAAGTGGTTCTGGCATAGCCCGCAGGTGTTTTTGGCGAGTCCGGCAGGTGGTTCCGTCGTGCTCGGCAGGTGGTTCAGGCGTGGCCGGCAGGTGGTTCCAGTCTGTCCAGTACGTGTTTCCAGCTTGTGCGGCACGTGATTCTGGTACGTGTGAGAGGTGGTTATTGCATGCCCGGCAGGTGATTCCGGACTGTCCGCCAGGTGGTTCTCGCATAGCCAGCTGTTGATTTTGACCTGTCTGGCAGGTGGTTCCGGCGAGTCGAGCAGGTGGCTCCGGCGTGCTCGGCAGGTGTTTCCGGCATGTCTGGCTGGTGGTTCTGGTCTGTCCAGTACGTGTTTCCAGGTTGTCCGGCACGTGGTTCTGGTACATCTGAGAGGTTGTTCCGCCATGGTGGGCAGGTGATTCCGGACTGTCCCCCAGGTGGTTCTCACATAGCCAGAAGTTGATATTGGCGTGTCCGGCTGGTGGTTCCGTCGAGTCGAGCAGCTCGCTGTGGTGCGTCTGGCAGGTGGTTCCGTTCTGTCCGATAGGTCGTTCCGGCATGTCCGGCACGTGCTCCTGGCACGTCTGAGAGGTGGTTCTGGCATGCCAGGCAGGAGATTCCAGAGTGTCGGGTAAGTGGTTCTGCTGTAGCCGGCAGTTCATTTTGGCGTGTCCGGCACGTGGGTCCTGCGAGTCGAGCAGGTGGTTCCGGCGTGCTCGGCAGGTGGTCCAGGCGTGTCCGGAAGGTGGTTCCAGACTGTCCAGGACGTGGTTCCAGCGTGTCCGGCTCACGGTTTTGTTACGTCTGAGAGGTGGCTTCTGCACGCACAGCAGGTCATTCCGGACTGTAGGCCAGGTGGTTCCCGCATAGCCAGCTGTTGATTTTGGCCTGTCTGGCGGGTGGTTCCTACGAGTCGAGCAGGTGGTTCCGGCTTGTCTGTCAGGTGGTTCCGGTCTGTCCGGTATGTGTTCCCGGCGTGTACAGCACGTGCTTCCGGCACGTCTGAGTGGTGGTTCCGGCATGCGCGGCAGGTGGTTCTGGTCTGTCCAGCAGGTGCTTCCGGCGTGTCAGGCACGTGATTCTGGTGTGTCTGAAATCTGGTTCTGGCATGTCCGGCAGATGATTCCGGAGTGTTCGCCAAGTGGTTCTGGCGTAGCCGGCAGGTGATTTTGCGTGTCCGGCATGTGGTTCCGGCGAGTCGAGCAGCTGGCTGTGGCGTGTTCGGCAGGTGGTTCCGGCGTGTCTGGCAGGTGGTTCCGTTCTGTCCGATAGTTCGTTCCGGCATGTCCGGCACGTGCTTCTGGCACGTGTGAGAGGTGGTTCTGGCATGCCAGGCAGGTGATTCCGGAGTGTCGGGTAAGTGGTTCTGGCGTAGCCGGCAGCTCATTTTGGCGTGTCAGGCATGTGGGTCCTGCGAGTCAAGCAGGTGGTTCTGGTGTGCTCGGCAGGTGGTCCAGGCGTGCCCGGCAGGTGGTTCCGGTCTTACGGGGAGGGGGATGCGGCGTGTCCGGCACGTTGTTCCAGCACGTCTGAGAGGTGGTTCTATGATGCCCGGCAGGTGATTCCAGAGAGTCCACCAAGTGGTTCTGGTGTAGCCGGCAGGTGATTTTTGCGTGTCCAGCAGTTGGGACTGGTGAGTCAAGCACGTGGTTCCGGCGAGTGTTTCCTGTGTTTCCGGTCTGTCCAGGAGATGGTTCCGGCCTGTCCGGCACGTGCTTCTGGCACTTCTGAGAGGTTGTGCTGGCATGCCTGGCAGGGGATTCCGGAGTGTCCCCCAATTGGGTCTGGCGTAGCCGGCAGGTGATTTTGCCAAGTCCAGCTTGTGGTTCCAGCGAGTCGAGCATGTGGTTCCGGCGTGCTCGACAGTTGGCTCAGGCAGGTCCGGCAGGTGGTTCCGGCGTGTCTGGCACGTGGTTCCGGCACGTCTGAGAGGTGGTTCTATCATGCCCGGCAGGTGATTCCAGAGAGTCCACCAAGTGGTTTTGGCGTAGCCGGCAGGTGATTTTGGCATGTCCCGCAGGTGGTTCAGGCGACTTGAGCAGGTGGTTCCGACGTGCTCGGCAGGTGCTTCCGGCGTCTCCGGCACGTGTTTCTGGCACATCTAACATGTGGTTCCGGCATGCCCAAAAGGTGATTCCGGTGTGTCCGGTAGGTGGTTCCGGCGTGTACGGCACGTGGTTCTGGTACGTCTCAGAGGTGGTTGCGCATGCCCAACAGGCGATTCTGGACAGTCCGCCACGTGGTTCTGGCACGTCTGAGAGGTGGTTCCAGCATGCCCGGCAGGTCATCCCGGAGAGTCCTCCAAGTGGTTCTGGCACAGCCCGCAGGTGATTTGGGCATGTCCGGCAGGTGGTTCCGTCATGCTCGGCAGGTGGTTCAGGCGTGGCCGGCAGGTGGTTCCAGTCTGTCCAGTACGTGTTTCCAGGTTGTCCGGCATGTGGTTCTGGTACATCTGAGAGGTTGTTCCGCCATGGTGGGCAGGTGATTCCGGACTGTCCCCCAGGTGGTTCTGGCATAGCCAGAAGTTGATATTGGCGTGCCCGGCAGGTGGTTCCGTCGAGTCGAGCAGCTGGCTGTGGTGTGTTCGGCAGGTGGTTCCGGCGTGTCTGGCAGGTAGTTCCGTTCTGTCCGATAGGTCGTTCCGGCATGTCCGGCACGTGCTCCTGGCACGTCTGAGAGGTGGTTCTGGCATGCCAGGCAGGAGATTCCAGAGTGTCGGGTAAGTGGTTCTGCTGTAGCCGGCAGTTCATTTTGGCGTGTCCGGCACGTGGGTCCTGCGAGTCGAGCAGGTGGTTCCGGCGTGCTCGGCAGGTGGTCCAGGCGTGTCCGGAAGGTGGTTCCAGACTGTCCAGGACGCGGTTCCAGCGTGTCCGGCACACGGTTTTGTTACGTCTGAGAGGTGGCTTCTGCATGCACGGCAGGTGATTCCGGACTGTAGGCCAGGTGGTTCCCGCATAGCCAGATGTTGATTTTGGCCTGTCTGGCGGGTGGTTCCTACGAGTCGAGCAGGTGGTTCCGGCTTGTCTGTCAGGTGGTTCCGGTCTGTCCGGTATGTGTTTCCGGCGTGTCCGGCACGTGCTTCCGGCACGTCTGAGTGGTGGTTCTGGCATGCGCGGCAGGTGATTCCGGAGTGTCCGCCAGGTGGATCTGGCGTACCCGACAGGTGATTTTGGCGTGTCCGGCAGGTGTTTCTGGCGAGTCGAGCAGGTGGGTCCGGCATGCTCGGCAGGTGCTTCCGGCGTGTCCGGCACGTGGTTCTGGTGTGTCTGAGAGCTGGTTCTGGCATGTCCGGCAGATGATTCCGGAGTGTCCACCAAGTGGTTCTGGTATACCCGGCAGGTGATTTCGGCGTGTCAGGAAGGTGGTTCCGGCTAGTTGAGCAGGTGGATCAGGCGTGCTCGCCAGGGGGTTCAGGCGGGTCTGGCAGGTGGTTTCGGTGTGTTCGGGGAGTGGTTCCGGCATCTCAGGCACATGATTCTGACACGTCTGAGAGGTGGTTC
Source organism: Equus caballus (assembly GCF_041296265.1). NCBI lineage: Eukaryota > Metazoa > Chordata > Mammalia > Perissodactyla > Equidae > Equus > Equus caballus. Next base: position 116,344 of record NW_027221871.1, on the reverse strand, counting down.
CGGTCGTCCCAACAGGTGTTTCCGGAGTGTCCGGCAAGTGGTTCTGGCGTAGCTGGCAGGTGATGTTGGCGTGACCGGCAGGTGGTTCCAGCAAGCCCGGCAGGTGATTGCGGAGTGTCTGCCGAGTGGTTCTGGCGTAGCCGGCAGGTGATTTTGGCGTGTCCAGCAGGTGGTTTTGGCGAGTCGAGCAGGAGGTTCCTGCGTGCTTGGCAGGTGCTTCCGGTGTCATTGGCACGTGGTTCTGGCATGTCCGAGAGGTGGTTCCGGCATGCCCGGCCGGTGATTACAGAGTGTTCGCCAAGTGGTTCTGGCGTAGCCGGCAGGTGATTTTGCCATGTCCGGCATGTGGTTCCAGCGAGTCGAGCATGGGGTTCCGGCGTGCTCGACAATTGGTTCAGGCAGGTCCGGCAGAGGGTTCCGGTCTGTCCGGGAGGTGGTTCCGGCGTGTCCGGCATTGGTTCCGGCACGTCTGAGAGGTGGTTCTATCATGCCCGGCAGGTGATTCAGAGAGTCCACCACGTGGTTTTGGCGTAGCCGGCAGGTGATTTTGGCGTGTCCGGCAGGTTTGTCAGGCGAGTTGAGCAGGTGCTTCCGGCATGCCCGAAAGCTGATTCCGGTGTGTCCGGTAGGTGGTTCCGGCGTGTACGGCACGTGGTTCTGGTACGTCTCAGAGGTGGTTGCGCATGCCCAACAGGCGATTCTGGACAGTCCGCCACGTGGTTCTGGCACGTCTGAGAGGTGGTTCCAGCATGCCCGGCAGGTCATCCCGGAGAGTCCTCCAAGTGGTTCTGGCATAGCCCGCAGGTGTTTTTGGCGAGTCCGGCAGGTGGTTCCGTCGTGCTCGGCAGGTGGTTCAGGCGTGGCCGGCAGGTGGTTCCAGTCTGTCCAGTACGTGTTTCCAGCTTGTGCGGCACGTGATTCTGGTACGTCTGAGAGGTGGTTATTGCATGCCCGGCAGGTGATTCCGGACTGTCCGCCAGGTGGTTCTCGCATAGCCAGCTGTTGATTTTGACCTGTCTGGCAGGTGGTTCCGGCGAGTCGAGCAGGTGGCTCCGGCGTGCTCGGCAGGTGTTTCCGGCATGTCTAGCTGGTGGTTCTGGTCTGTCCAGTAGGTCGTTCCGGCATGTCCGGCACGTGGTTCTGGCACTTCTGAGAGGTTGTTCCGCCATGGTGGGCAGGTGATTCCGGACTGTCCCCCAGGTGGTTCTCACATAGCCAGAAGTTGATATTGGCGTGTCCGGCTGGTGGTTCCGTCGAGTCGAGCAGCTCGCTGTGGTGCGTCTGGCAGGTGGTTCCGTTCTGTCCGATAGGTCGTTCCGGCATGTCCGGCACGTGCTCCTGGCACGTCTGAGAGGTGGTTCTGGCATGCCAGGCAGGAGATTCCAGAGTGTCGGGTAAGTGGTTCTGCTGTAGCCGGCAGTTCATTTTGGCGTGTCCGGCACGTGGGTCCTGCGAGTCGAGCAGGTGGTTCCGGCGTGCTCGGCAGGTGGTCCAGGCGTGTCCGGAAGGTGGTTCCAGACTGTCCAGGACGTGGTTCCAGCGTGTCCGGCTCACGGTTTTGTTACGTCTGAGAGGTGGCTTCTGCACGCACGGCAGGTCATTCCGGACTGTAGGCCAGGTGGTTCCCGCATAGCCAGCTGTTGATTTTGGCCTGTCTGGCGGGTGGTTCCTACGAGTCGAGCAGGTGGTTCCGGCTTGTCTGTCAGGTGGTTCCGGTCTGTCCGGTATGTGTTCCCGGCGTGTCCAGCACGTGCTTCCGGCACGTCTGAGTGGTGGTTCCGGCATGCGCGGCAGGTGGTTCTGGTCTGTCCAGCAGGTGCTTCCGGCGTGTCAGGCACGTGATTCTGGTGTGTCTGAAATCTGGTTCTGGCATGTCCGGCAGATGATTCCGGAGTGTTCGCCAAGTGGTTCTGGCGTAGACGGCAGGTGATTTTGCGTGTCCGGCAATGGTTCCGGCGAGTCGAGCCGGTGGTTCCGGCGTGTCCGGCAGGTGGATCTGGCGTACCCGACAGGTGATTTTGGCGTGTCCGGCAGGTGTTTCTGGCGAGTCGAGCAGGTGGGTCCGGCATGCTTGGCAGGTGCTTCCGGCGTGTCCGGCACGTGGTTCTGGTGTGTCTGAGAGCTGGTTCTGGCATGTCCGGCAGATGATTCCGGAGTGTCCACCAAGTGGTTCTGGTATACACGGCAGGTGATTTCGGCGTGTCAGGAAGGTGGTTCCGGCTAGTTGAGCAGGTGGATCAGGCGTGCTCGCCAGGGGGTTCAGGCGGGTCTGGCAGGTAGTTTCGGTGTGTTCGGGGAGTGGTTCCCGCATCTCAGGCACATGATTCTGACACGTCTGAGAGGTGGTTCCGGCTGTCCCAACAGGTGTTTCCGGAGTGTCCGCCAAGTGGTTCTGGCGTAGCTGGCAGGTGATGTTGGCGTGACCGGCAGGTGGTTCCAGCAAGCCCGGCAGGTGATTGCGGAGTGTCTGCCGAGTGGTTCTGGCGTAGCCGGCAGGTGATTTTGGCGTGTCCATGCAGGTGGTTTTGGCGAGTCGAGCAGGTGGTTCTGGCGTGCTCGGCAGGTGCTTCCGGTGTCATTGGCATGCGGTTCCGGCATGTCTGAGATGTGGTTCCGCCATGCCCGGCAGGTGATTCCGGAGTGTTCGCCAAGTGGTTCTGGCGTAGCCGGCAGGTGATTTTGCGTGTCCGGCAATGGTTCCGGCGAGTCGAGCCGGTGGTTCCGGCGTGTCCGGCAGGTGGTTTCGGCATGTCAAGCAGGTGGTTCCGGCGAGCTCAGCAGGTGCTTCCGGTCTCTCTGGCACGTGGTTGTGGCACGTCTGAGAGATGGTTCCGGCATGCCCGGCAGGTGATTCCGGAGTGTCCGGAACGTGTTTCTGGCACTTCTGAGAGGTGGTTCTGCCACAGCTGGCAGGTGATTCCGGACTGTCCCCCATGTGGTTCTGGCATAGCCAGCAGTTGATATTGGCCTGTCCGGCATGTGGTTCCGGCGAGTCGAGCAGCTGGCTGTGGCGTGTTCGGCAGGTGGTTCCGGCGTGTCTGGCAGGTGGTTCCGTTCTGTCCGATAGTTCGTTCCGGCATGTCCGGCACGTGCTTCTGGCACGTGTGAGAGGTGGTTCTGGCATGCCAGGCAGGTGATTCCGGAGTGTCGGGTAAGTGGTTCTGGCGTAGCCGGCAGCTCATTTTGGCGTGTCAGGCATGTGGGTCCTGCGAGTCAAGCAGGTGGTTCTGGTGTGCTCGGCAGGTGGTCCAGGCGTGCCCGGCAGGTGGTTCCGGTCTTACGGGGAGGGGGATGCGGCGTGTCCGGCACGTTGTTCCGGCACGTCTGAGAGGTGGTTCTATGATGCCCGGCAGGTGATTCCAGAGAGTCCACCAAGTGGTTCTGGTGTAGCCGGCAGGTGATTTTTGCGTGTCCAGCAGTTGGGACTGGTGAGCCAAGCACGTGGTTCCGGCGAGTGTTTCCTGTGTTTCCGGTCTGTCCAGGAGATGGTTCCGGCCTGTCCGGCACGTGCTTCTGGCACTTCTGAGAGGTTGTGCTGGCATGCCCGGCAGGGGATTCCGGAGTGTCCGCCAATTGGTTCTGGCGTAGCCGGCAGGTGATTTTGCCAAGTCCAGCATGTGGTTCCAGCGAGTCGAGCATGTGGTTCCGGCGTGCTCGACAGTTGGCTCAGGCAGGTCCGGCAGGTGGTTCCGGTGTGTCCGGCACGTGGTTCCGGCACGTCTGAGAGGTGGTTCTATCATGCCCGGCAGGTGATTCCAGAGAGTCCACCAAGTGGTTTTGGCGTAGCCGGCAGGTGATTTTGGCGTGTCCCGCAGGTGGTTCAGGCGACTTGAGCAGGTGGTTCCGACGTGCTCGGCAGGTGCTTCCGGCGTCTCTGGCACGTGTTTCTGGCACATCTGACATGTGGTTCCGGCATGCCCAAAAGGTGATTCCGGTGTGTCCGGTAGGTGGTTCCGGCGTGTACGGCACGTGGTTCTGGTACGTCTCAGAGGTGGTTGCGCATGCCCAACAGGCGATTCTGGACAGTCCGCCACGTGATTCTGGCACGTCTGAGAGGTGGTTCCAGCATGCCCGGCAGGTCATCCCGGAGAGTCCTCCAAGTGGTTCTTGCACAGCCCGCAGGTGATTTGGGCATGTCCGGCAGGTGGTTCCGTCATGCTCGGCAGGTGGTTCAGGCGTGGCCGGCAGGTGGTTCCAGTCTGTCCAGTACGTGTTTCCAGGTTGTCCGGCACGTGGTTCTGGTACATCTGAGAGGTTGTTCCGCCATGGTGGGCAGGTGATTCCGGACTGTCCCCCAGGTGGTTCTTGCATAGCCAGAAGTTGATATTGGCGTGTCCGGCAGGTGGTTACGTCGAGTCGAGCAGCTGGCTGTGGTGTGTTCGGCAGGTGGTTCCGGCTTGTCTGGCAGGTGGTTCCGGTCTGTCCGGTATGTGTTTCCGGCGTGTCCGGCACGTGCTTCCGGCACGTCTGAGTGGTGGTTCCTGCATGCGCGGCAGGTGATTCCGGAGTGTCAGCCAGGTGGATCTGGCGTACCCTACAGGTGATTTTGGCGTGTCCGGCAGGTGTTTCTGGCGAGTCGAGCAGGTGGGTCCGGCATGCTCGGCAGGTGCTTCCGGCGTGTCCGGCACGTTGTTCTGGTGTGTCTGAGAGCTGGTTCTGGCATGTCCGGCAGATGATTCCGGAGTGTCCACCAAGTGGTTTTGGTATACACGGCAGGTGATTTCGGCGTTTCTGGAAGGTGGTTCCGGCTAGTTGAGCAGGTGGATCAGGCGTGCTCGCCAGGGTGTTCAGGCGGGTCTGGCTGGTGTTTTCGGTGTGTTCGGGGAGTGGTTCCGGCATCTCAGGCACATGATTCTGACACGTCTGAGAGGTGGTTCCGGCCGTCCCAACAGGTGTTTCCGGAGTGTCCGCCAAGTGGTTCTGGCGTAGCTGGCAGGTGATGTTGGCGTGACCGGCAGGTGGTTCCAGCAAGCCCGGCAGGTGATTGCGGAGTGTCTGCCGAGAGGTTCTGGCGTAGCCGGCAGGTGATTTTGGCGTGTCCAGCAGGTGGTTTTGGCGAGTCGAGCAGGTGGTTCTGGCGTGCTCGGCAGGTGCTTCCGGTGTCATTGGCATGGGGTTCCGGCATGTCTGAGAGGTGGTTCCGGCATGCCCGGCAGGTGGTTCCGGAGTGTCTGCCGAGTGGTTCTGGCGTAGCCGGCAGGTGATTCTAGCGTGTCCAGCAGGTGGTTCTGGGGAGTGGATCAGGTGGTTCCGGCATACTCGGCAGGTGGTACCGGCGTGTCCGGAACATGGTTCTGGCAAGTCTGAGAGGTGGTTCCGGCATGCCCGGCAGGTGATTCCGGAGTGTTCGCCAAGTGGTTCTGGCGTAGCCGGCAGGTGATTTTGCATGTCCGGCGGTGGTTCCGGCGAGTCGAGCCGGTGGTTCCGGCATGTCCGGCAGGTGGTTCCGGTCTGTCCAGCAGGTGGTTCTGGTGTGTCCGGCACGAGGTTCTGACACGTCTGAGAGGTTGTGTCGCCATTCACTTCACGTGATTCCGGCTTGTCCGCCAAGTGGTTCTAGTGTAGCGGGCAGGTGATTTTGGCGTGTCCGGCAGGTGGGACCGGTGAGTCAAGCAGGTGGTTCCGGCGAGTGTTTCCTGTGTTTCCGGTCTGTCCGGGAGATGGTTCCGGCCTATCCGGCACGTGCTTCTGGCACTTCTGAGAGGTTGTGCTGGCATGCCCGGCAGGTGATTCTGGAGTGTCCGCCAAGTGGTTCTGGCGTAGCCGGCAGGTGATATCGGTGTGTCCGGCAGGTGGTTCTGGGGAGTGGATGAGGAACTTCCGGCATTCTCGGCATGTGCTTCCGCCGTCTCCAGCATGTGGTTTTGGCACCTCTGAGAGGTGGTTCCAGCATGCCCGGCAGGTGATTCCGGAGTGTCCGACAGGTGGTTGTGGCGTAACCCGCAGGTGTTTCTGGTGTGTCCGGCAGGTGGCTCTGGTGAGTCGAGCAGGTGGTTCCGGCGTGCTCGGCAGGTGGTTCCGGCAGGTCCGGCAGGTGTTTGCCGTCTGTCCATGACGTGGTTCCGGCATGCCCGCAAGGTGATTCTGGAGTGTCCACCAAGTGGTTTTGGCGTAGCCGGCATATGATTTTGGCCTGTGAGGCAGGTGGTTCCGGCATGTCCAGCAGGTGGTTCCGGCGAGCTCGGCAGGTGCTTCCGGTCTCTCCGGCACGTGGTTGTGGCACGTCTGAGAGATGGTTCCGGCATGCCCGGCAGGTGATTCCGGAGTGTCCGGCATGTGGTTCTGGCACCTCTGAGATGTGGTTCCGGCATGCCCGGCAGGTGATTCAGGAGTCTCCGGCATGTGGTTCTGGCACCTCTGAGAGGTAGTTCCGGAACGCCTGGCATGTGATTCGGGAGTGTCTGCCGAGTGGTTCTGGCATAGCCGGCAGTTGATTTTGGCGTGTCAACTAGGTGGTTCTGGGGAGTGGATCAGCTGGTTCCGGTATACTCGGCAGGTGGTACCGGCGTGAACAGAACATGGTTCTGGCAAGTCTGAGAGGTGGTTCCGGCATGCCCGACAGGTGATTCCGGAGTGTCCGCCAAGTGTTTCTGGCATACCCGGCAGGTGATTTTGGCATGTCCGACAGGTGTTTCTTGCGAGTCGAGCAGGTGGCTCAGGCATGCTCAGCTGGTGCTTCCGGCGTCTCAGGCACGTGGTTCTGGTGTGTCTGAGAGCTGGTTCTGGCATGTCCGGCAGATGATTCCGGAGTGTCCACCAAGTGGTTCTGGTATACCTGGCAGGTGATTTTGGCGTGTCAGGAAGGTGGTTCCGGCTAGTTGAGCAGGTGGATCAGGCGTGCTCGCCAGGGGGTTCAGGCGGGTCTGGCAGGTGGTTTCGGTGTGTTCTGGGTGTGGTTCAGGAATCTCAGGCACATGGTAATGGCACGTTTGAGAGGTGGTTCCGGCCGGCCCGACAGGTGTTTCCGGACTGTCTGCCAAGTGGTTCTGGTGTAGCTGGCAGGTGATGTTGGCGTGACCGGCAGCTGGTTCCAGCAAGCCCGGCAGGTGATTGCGGAGTGTCTGCCGAGTGGTTCTGGCGTAGCCGGCAGGTGATTTTGCATGTCCGGCGGTGGTTCCGGCGAGTCGAGCCGGTGGTTCCGGCGTGTCCGGCAGGTGGTTCCGGTCTGTCCGGCAGGTGGTTCTGGCGTGTCCGGCACGAGGTTCTGGCACGTCTGAGAGGTGGTTCCGGCATGCCCGACAGGTGATTCCAGAGTGTCCGCCACGTGGTTCTGGCGTACCCGGCAGGTGATTTTGGCGTTTCTGGCAGGTGTTTCTTGCAAGTCGAGCATGTGGCTCAGGCATGCTCAGCAGGTGCTTCCGGCGTGTCCGGCACGTGGTTCTGGTGTGTCTGAGAGCTGGTTATGGCATGTCCGGCAGAGATTCCGGAGTGTCCGTCAAGTGCTTCTGGCATGCCCGGCAGGTGATTTTGGTGTGTGAGGTACGTGATTCGGGCGAGTCGAGCAGGTGGTTCCGGCATGTCTGGTAGGTGGTTTCGGTGTGTTCGGGCTGTGGTTCCGGCATCTCATGCACTTGGTTCTGTCACGTCTCAGATGTCGTTCCGGCCGGCCCAACAGGTGTTTCTGCAGTGTCCGCCAAGTGGTTCCGGCGTAGTTGGCAGGTGATTTTGGCATGCCCGGCAGGTGATTGCGAAGTGTTCACCAACTGGTTGTGGCGTAGACGGCAGGTGATTTTTGCGTCTCCGGCAGGTGGTTCTGGTGAGTCGAGCAGGAGGTTCCTGCGTGCTCGGCAGGTGCTTCCGGTGTCATTGGCACGTGGTTCTGGCATGTCCGAGAGGTGGTTCCGGCATGCCCGGCCGGTGATTACAGAGTGTTCGCCAAGTGGTTCTGGCGTAGCCGGCAGGTGATTTTGCCATGTCCGGCATGTGGTTCCAGAGAGTCGAGCATGTGGTTCCGGCGTGCTCGACAATTGGTTCAGGCAGGTCCGGCAGAGGGTTCCGGTCTGTCCGGGAGGTGGTTCCGGCGTGTCCGGCATTGGTTCCGGCACGTCTGAGAGGTGGTTCTATCATGCCCGGCAGGTGATTCAGAGAGTCCACCACGTGGTTTTGGCGTAGCCGGCAGGTGATTTTGGCGTGTCCGGCAGGTTTTTCAGGCGAGTTGAGCAGGTGCTTCCGGCATGCCCGAAAGCTGATTCCGGTGTGTCCGGTAGGTGTTTCCGGCGTGTACGGCACGTGGTTCTGGTACGTCTCAGAGGTGGTTGCGCATGCCCAACAGGCGATTCTGGACAGTCCGCCACGTGGTTCTGGCACGTCTGAGAGGTGGTTCCAGCATGCCCGGCAGGTCATCCCGGAGAGTCCTCCAAGTGGTTCTGGCATAGCCCGCAGGTGTTTTTGGCGAGTCCGGCAGGTGGTTCCGTCGTGCTCGGCAGGTGGTTCAGGCGTGGCCGGCAGGTGGTTCCAGTCTGTCCAGTACGTGTTTCCAGCTTGTGCGGCACGTGATTCTGGTACGTCTGAGAGGTTGTTCCGCCATGGTGAGCAGGTGATTCCGGACTGTCCGCCAGGTGGTTCTCGCATAGCCAGCTGTTGATTTTGACCTGTATGGCAGGTGGTTCTGGCGAGTCGAGCAGGTGGCTCCGGCGTGCTCGGCAGGTGTTTCCGGCATGTCTGGCTGGTGGTTCTGGTCTGTCCAGTAGGTCGTTCCGGCATGTCCGGCACGTGCTTCTGGCACTTCTGAGAGGTGGTTCCGCCACGGCTGGCAGGTGATTCCGGACTGTCCCCCAGGTGGTTCTGGCATAGCCAGCAGTTGATATTGGCCTGTCCGGCATGTGGTTCCGGCGAGTCGAGCAGCTGGCTGTGGCGTGTTCGGCAGGTGGTTCCGGCGTGTCTGGCAGGTGGTTCCGTTCTGTCCGATAGTTCGTTCCGGCATGTCCGGCACGTGCTTCTGGCACGTGTGAGAGGTGGTTCTGGCATGCCAGGCAGGTGATTCCGGAGTGTCGGGTAAGTGGTTCTGGCGTAGCCGGCAGCTCATTTTGGCGTGTCAGGCATGTGGGTCCTGCGAGTCAAGCAGGTGGTTCTGGTGTGCTCGGCAGGTGGTCCAGGCGTGCCCGGCAGGTGGTTCCGGTCTTACGGGGAGGGGGATGCGGCGTGTCCGGCACGTTGTTCCAGCACGTCTGAGAGGTGGTTCTATGATGCCCGGCAGGTGATTCCAGAGAGTCCACCAAGTGGTTCTGGTGTAGCCGGCAGGTGATTTTTGCGTGTCCAGCAGTTGGGACTGGTGAGTCAAGCACGTGGTTCCGGCGAGTGTTTCCTGTGTTTCCGGTCTGTCCAGGAGATGGTTCCGGCCTGTCCGGCACGTGCTTCTGGCACTTTTGAGAGGTTGTGCTGGCATGCCTGACAGGGGATTCCGGAGTGTCCGCCAATTGGTTCTGGCGTAGCCGGCAGGTGATTTTGCCAAGTCCAGCATGTGGTTCCAGCGAGTCGAGCATGTGGTTCCGGCGTGCTCGACAGTTGGCTCAGGCAGGTCCGGCAGGTGGTTCCGGCGTGTCTGGCACGTGGTTCCGGCACGTCTGAGAGGTGGTTCTATAATGCCCGGCAGGTGATTCCAGAGAGTCCACCAAGTGGTTTTGGCGTAGCCGGCAGGTGATTTTGGCGTGTCCCGCAGGTGGTTCAGGCGACTTGAGCAGGTGGTTCCGACGTGCTCGGCAGGTGCTTCCGGCGTCTCCGGCACGTGTTTCTGGCACATCTGACATGTGGTTCCGGCATGCCCAAAAGGTGATTCCGGTGTGTCCGGTAGGTGGTTCCGGCGTGTACGGCACGTGGTTCTGGTACGTCTCAGAGGTGGTTGCGCATGCCCAACAGGCGATTCTGGACAGTCCGCCACGTGGTTCTGGCACGTCTGAGAGGTGGTTCCAGCATGCCGGGCAGGTCATCCCGGAGAGTCCTCCAAGCGGTTCTGGCACAGCCCGCAGGTGATTTGGGCATGTCCGGCAGGTGGTTCCGTCATGCTCGGCAGGTGGTTCAGGCGTGGCCGGCAGGTGGTTCCAGTCTGTCCAGTACGTGTTTCCAGGTTGTCCGGCACGTGGTTCTGGTACATCTGAGAGGTTGTTCCGCCATGGTGGGCAGGTGATTCCGGACAGTCCCCCAGGTGGTTCTGGCATAGCCAGAAGTTGATATTGGCGTGTCCGGCAGGTGGTTCCGTCGAGTCGAGCAGCTGGCTGTGGTGTGTTCGGCAGGTGGTTCCGGCGTGTCTGGCAGGTGGTTCCGTTCTGTCCGATAGGTCGTTCCGGCATGTCCGGCACGTGCTCCTGGCACGTCTGAGAGGTGGTTCTGGCATGCCAGGCAGGAGATTCCGGAGTGTCGCGTAAGTGGTTCTGCTGTAGCCGGCAGTTCATTTTGGCGTGTCCGGCACGTGGGTCCTGCGAGTCGAGCAGGTGGTTCCGGCGTGCTCGGCAGGTGGTCCAGGCATGTCCGGAAGGTGGTTCCAGACTGTCCAGGACGTGGTTCCAGCGTGTCCGGCACACGGTTTCGTTACGTCTGAGATGTGGCTTCTGCATGCACGGCAGGTCATTCCGGACTGTAGGCCAGGTGGTTCCCGCATAGCCAGCTGTTGATTTTGGCCTGTCTGGCGGGTGGTTCCTACGAGTCGAGCAGGTGGTTCCGGCTTGTCTGTCAGGTGGTTCCGGTCTGTCCGGTATGTGTTTCCGGCGTGTCCGGCACGTGCTTCCGGCACGTCTGAGTGGTGGTTCCGGCATGCGCGGCAGGTGATTCCGGAGTGTCCGCCAGGTGGATCTGGCGTACCCGACAGGTGATTTTGGCGTGTCCGGCAGGTGTTTCTGGCGAGTCGAGCAGGTGGGTCCGGCATGCTCGGCAGGTGCTTCCGGCGTGTCCGGCACGTGGTTCTGGTGTGTCTGATAGCTGGTTCTGGCAAGTCCGGCAGATGATTCCGGAGTGTCCACCAAGTGGTTCTGGTATACACGGCAGGTGATTTCGGCGTGTCAGGAAGGTGGTTCCGGCTAGTTGAGCAGGTGGATCAGGCGTGCTCGCCAGGGGGTTCAGGCGGGTCTGGCAGGTGGTTTCGGTGTGTTCGGGGAGTGGTTCCGGCATCTCAGGCACATGATTCTGACACGTCTGAGAGGTGGTTCCGGCCGTCCCAACAGGTGTTTCCGGAGTGTCCGCCAAGTGGTTCTGGCGTAGCTGGCAGGTGATCTTGGCGTGACCGGCAGGTGGTTCCAGCAAGCCCGGCAGGTGATTGCGGAGTTTCTGCCGAGTGGTTCTGGCGTAGCCGGCAGGTGATTTTGGCGTGTCCAGCAGGTGGTTTTGGCGAGTCGAGCAGGTGGTTCTGGCGTGCTCGGCAGGTGCTTCCGGTGTCATTGGCATGCGGTTCCGGCATGTCTGCGAGGTGGTTCCGCCATGCCCGGCAGGTGATTCCGGAGTGTTCGCCAAGTGGTTCTGGCGTAGCCGGCAGGTGACTTTGCGTGTCCGGCAATGGTTCCGGCGAGTCGAGCCGGTGGTTCCGGCGTGTCCGGCAGGTGGTTCCGGCATGTCCAGCAGGTGGTTCCGGCGAGCTCAGCAGGTGCTTCCGGTCTCTCCGGCACGTGGTTGTGGCCCGTCTGAGATATGTTTCCGGCATGCCCGGCAGGTGATTCCGGAGTGTCCGGCATGTGGTTCTGGCACCTCTGAGAGGTGGTTCCGGCATGCCCAGCAGGTGGTTCCGGAGTGTCTGCCGAGTGGTTCTGGCGTAGCCGGCAGGTGATTCTGGCGTGTCCAGCAGGTGGTTCTGGGGAGTGGATCAGGTGGTTCCGGCATACTCGGCAGGTGGTACCGGCGTGTCCGGAACATGGTTCTGGCAAGTCTGAGAGGTGGTTCCGGCATGCCCGGCAGGTGATTCCGGAGTGTTCGCCAAGTGGTTCTGGCGTAGCCGGCAGGTGATTTTGCATGTCCGGCGGTGGTTCCGGCGAGTCGAGCCGGTGGTTCCGGCATGTCCGGCAGGTGGTTCCGGTCTGTCCAGCAGGTGGTTCTGGTGTGTCCGGCACGAGGTTCTGACACGTCTGAGAGGTTGTGTCGCCATTCACTTCACGTGATTCCGGCTTGTCCGCCAAGTGGTTCTAGTGTAGCGGGCAGGTGATTTTGGCGTGTCCGGCAGGTGGGACCGGTGAGTCAAGCAGGTGGTTCCGGCGAGTGTTTCCTGTGTTTCCGGTCTGTCCGGGAGATGGTTCCGGCCTGTCCGGCACGTGCTTCTGGCACTTCTGAGAGGTTGTGCTGGCATGCCCGGCAGGTGATTCTGGAGTGTCCGCCAAGTGGTTCTGGCGTAGCCGGCAGGTGATATCGGTGTGTCCGGCAGGTGGTTCTGGGGAGTGGATGAGGAACTTCCGGCATTCTCGGCATGTGCTTCCGCCGTCTCCAGCATGTGGTTTTGGCACCTCTGAGAGGTGGTTCCAGCATGCCCGGCAGGTGATTCCGGAGTGTCCGACAGGTGGTTGTGGCGTAACCCGCAGGTGTTTCTGGTGTGTCCGGCAGGTGGCTCTGGTGAGTCGAGCAGGTGGTTCCGGCGTGCTCGGCAGGTGGTTCCGGCAGGTCCGGCAGGTGTTTGCCGTCTGTCCATGACGTGGTTCCGGCATGCCCGCAAGGTGATTCTGGAGTGTCCACCAAGTGGTTTTGGCGTAGCCGGCATATGATTTTGGCCTGTGAGGCAGGTGGTTCCGGCATGTCCAGCAGGTGGTTCCGGCGAGCTCGGCAGGTGCTTCCGGTCTCTCCGGCACGTGGTTGTGGCACGTCTGAGAGATGGTTCCGGCATGCCCGGAAGGTGATTCCGGAGTGTCCGGCATGTGGTTCTGGCACCTCTGAGAGGTGGTTCCGGCATGCCCGGCAGGTGATTCAGGAGTCTCCGGCATGTGGTTCTGGCACCTCTGAGAGGTAGTTCCGGAACGCCTGGCATGTGATTCCGGAGTGTCTGCCGAGTGGTTCTGGCATAGCCGGCAGTTGATTTTGGCGTGTCAACTAGGTGGTTCTGGGGAGTGGATCAGCTGGTTCCGGTATACTCGGCAGGTGGTACCGGCGTGAACAGAACATGGTTCTGGCAAGTCTGAGAGGTGGTTCCGGCATGCCCGACAGGTGATTCCGGAGTGTCCGCCAAGTGTTTCTGGCGTACCCGGCAGGTGATTTTGGCATGTCCGACAGGTGTTTCTTGCGAGTCGAGCAGGTGGCTCAGGAATGCTCAGCTGGTGCTTCCGGCGTCTCAGGCACGTGGTTCTGGTGTGTCTGAGAGCTGGTTCTGGCATGTCCGGCAGATGATTCCGGAGTGTCCACCAAGTGGTTCTGGTATACCTGGCAGGTGATTTTGGCGTGTCAGGAAGGTGGTTCCGGCTAGTTGAGCAGGTGGATCAGGCGTGCTCGCCAGGGGGTTCAGGCGGGTCTGGCAGGTGGTTTCGGTGTGTTCTGGGTGTGGTTCAGGAATCTCAGGCACATGGTAATGGCACGTTTGAGAGGTGGTTCCGGCCGGCCCGACAGGTGTTTCCGGACTGTCTGCCAAGTGGTTCTGGTGTAGCTGGCAGGTGATGTTGGCGTGACCGGCAGCTGGTTCCAGCAAGCCCGGCAGGTGATTGCGTAGTGTCTGCCGAGTGGTTCTGGCGTGGCCGGCAGGTGATTTTGCATGTCCGGCGGTGGTTCCGGCGTGTCCGGCAGGTGGTTCCGGTCTGTCCGGCAGGTGGTTCTGGCGTTTCCGGCACGAGGTTCTGGCACGTCTGAGAGGTGGTTCCGGCATGCCCGACAGGTGATTCCGGAGTGTCCGCCACGTGGTTCTGGCGTACCCGGCAGGTGATTTTGGCGTTTCTGGCAGGTGTTTCTTGCAAGTCGAGCATGTGGCTCAGGCATGCTCAGCAGGTGCTTCCGGCGTGTCCGGCACGTGGTTCTGGTGTGTCTGAGAGCTGGTTCTGGCATGTCTGGCAGATGGTTCTGGAGTGTCCACCAAGTGGTTCTGGCGTACCCGGCAGGTGATTTTGTCCTGTCAGGTACTTGGTTCCGGCGAGTCGAACAGGTGGTTCCGGCGTGCTCGAGTGGTGCTTCCGGTGTCATTGTCACGTGGTTCTGGCATGTCTGAGAGGTGGTTCCGGCATGCCGGGCAGGTGATTCAGGAGTGTCGTGTAAGTGGTTCTGGTGTAGCCGGCAGTTCCTTTTGGCGTGTCCGGCACGTGGGTACTGAAAGTCGAGCAGGTGGTTCCGGCGTGCTCGGCAGGTGGTCCAGGCGTGTCCGGCAGGTGGTTCCAGTCTGTCCAGGACGTGGTTCCAGCGTCTCTGGCACGTGGTTCTGGTGTGTCTGAGAGCTGGTTCTGGCATGTCCGGCAGAGATTCCGGAGTGTCCGTCAAGTGCTTCTGGCATGCCCGGCAGGTGATTTTGGCGTGTGAGGTACGTGATTCGGGCGAGTCGAGCAGGTGGTTCCGGCATGTCTGGTAGGTGGTTTCGGTGTGTTCGGGCTGTGGTTCCGGCATCTCATGCACATGGTTCTGTCACGTCTCAGATGTCGTTCCGGCCGGCCCGACAGGTGTTTCTGCAGTGTCCGCCAAGTGGTTCCGGCGTAGTTGGCAGGTGATTTTGGCATGACCGGCAGGTGGTTCCAGCAAGCCCGGCAGGTGATTGCGAAGTGTTCACCAACTGGTTGTGGCGTAGACGGCAGGTGATTTTTGCGTCTCCGGCAGGTGGTTCTGGTGAGTCGAGCAGGAGGTTCCTGCGTGCTCGGCAGGTGCTTCCGGTGTCATTGGCACGTGGTTCTGGCATGTCCGAGAGGTGGTTCCGGCATGCCCGGCCGGTGATTACAGAGTGTTCGCCAAGTGGTTCTGGCGTAGCCGGCAGGTGATTTTGCCATGTCCGGCATGTGGTTCCAGAGAGTCGAGCATGGGGTTCCGGCGTGCTCGACAATTGGTTCAGGCAGGTCCGGCAGAGGGTTCCGGTCTGTCCGGGAGGTGGTTCCGGCGTGTCCGGCATTGGTTCCGGCACGTCTGAGAGGTGGTTCTATCATGCCCGGCAGGTGATTCAGAGAGTCCACCACGTGGTTTTGGCGTAGCCGGCAGGTGATTTTGGCGTGTCCGGCAGGTTTGTCAGGCGAGTTGAGCAGGTGCTTCCGGCATGCCCGAAAGCTGATTCCGGTGTGTCCGGTAGGTGGTTCCGGCGTGTACGGCACGTGGTTCTGGTACGTCTCAGAGGTGGTTGCGCATGCCCAACAGGCGATTCTGGACAGTCCGCCACGTGGTTCTGGCACGTCTGAGAGGTGGTTCCAGCATGCCCGGCAGGTCATCCCGGAGAGTCCTCCAAGTGGTTCTGGCATAGCCCGCAGGTGTTTTTGGCGAGTCCGGCAGGTGGTTCCGTCGTGCTCGGCAGGTGGTTCAGGCGTGGCCGGCAGGTGGTTCCAGTCTGTCCAGGACGTGGTTCCAGCGTGTCCGGCACACGGTTTCGTTATGTCTGAGAGGTGGCTTCTGCATGCACGGCAGGTCATTCCGGACTGTAGGCCAGGTGGTTGCCGCATAGCCAGCTGTTGATTTTGGCCTGTCTGGCGGGTGGTTCCTACGAGTCGAGCAGGTGGTTCCGGCTTGTCTGTCAGGTGGTTCCGGTCTGTCCGGTATGTGTTTCCGGCGTGTCCGGCACGTGCTTCCGGCACGTCTGAGTGGTGGTTCCGGCATGCGCGGCAGGTGATTCCGGAGTGTCCGCCAGGTGGATCTGGCGTACCCGACAGGTGATTTTGGCGTGTCCGGCAGGTGTTTCTGGCGAGTCGAGCAGGTGGGTCCGGCATGCTCGGCAGGTGCTTCCGGCGTGTCCGGCACGTGGTTCTGGTGTGTCTGAGAGCTGGTTCTGGCATGTCCGGCAGATGATTCCGGAGTGTCCACCAAGTGGTTCTGGTATACACGGCAGGTGATTTCGGCGTGTCAGGAAGGTGGTTCCGGCTAGTTGAGCAGGTGGATCAGGCGTGCTCGCCAGGGGGTTCAGGCGGGTCTGGCAGGTGGTTTCGGTGTGTTCGGGGAGTGGTTCCGGCATCTCAGGCACATGATTCTGACACGTCTGAGAGGTGGTTCCGGCCGTCCCAACAGGTGTTTCCGGAGTGTCCGCCAAGTGGTTCTGGCGTAGCTGGCAGGTGATGTTGGCGTGACCGGCAGGTGGTTCCAGCAAGCCCGGCAGGTGATTGCGGAGTGTCTGCCGAGTGGTTCTGGCGTAGCCGGCAGGTGATTTTGGCGTGTCCAGCAGGTGGTTTTGGCGAGTCGAGCAGGTGGTTCTGGCGTGCTCGGCAGGTGCTTCCGGTGTCATTGGCATGTGGTTCCGGCATGTCTGAGAGGTGGTTCCGCCATGCCCGGCAGGTGATTCCGGAGTGTTCGCCTAGTGGTTCTGCCGGAGCCGGCAGGTGATTTTGCGTGTCCGGCAATGGTTCCGGCGAGTCGAGCCGGTGGTTCCGGCGTGTCCGGCAGGTGGTTCCGGCATGTCCAGCAGGTGGTTCCGGCGAGCTCAGCAGGTGCTTCCGGTCTCTCCGGCACGTGGTTGCGGCACGTCTGAGAGATGGTTCCGGCATGCAAGGCAGGTGATTCCGGAGTGTCCGGCATGTGGTTCTGGCACCTCTGAGAGGTGGTTCTGGCATGCCCGGCAGGTGGTTCCGGAGTGTCTGCCGAGTGGTTCTGGCGTAGCCGGCAGGTGATTCTGGCGTGTCCAGCAGGTGGTTCTGGGGAGTGGATCAGGTGGTTCCGGCATACTCGGCAGGTGGTACCGGCGTGTCCGGAACATGGTTCTGGCAAGTCTGAGAGGTGGTTCCGGCATGCCCAGCAGGTGATTCCGGAGTGTTCGCCACGTGGTTCTGGCGTAGCCGGCAGGTGATTTTGCATGTCCGGCGGTGGTTCCGGCGAGTCGAGCCGGTGGTTCCGGCATGTCCGGCAGGTGGTTCCGGTCTGTCCAGCAGGTGGTTCTGGTGTGTCCGGCACGAGGTTCTGACACGTCTGAGAGGTTGTGTTGCCATTCACTTCACGTGATTCCGGCTTGTCCGCCAAGTGGTTCTAGTGTAGCGGGCAGGTGATTTTGGCGTGTCCGGCAGGTGGGACCGGTGAGTCAAGCAGGTGGTTCCGGCGAGTGTTTCCTGTGTTTCCGGTCTGTCCGGGAGATGGTTCCGGCCTGTCCGGCACGTGCTTCTGGCACTTCTGAGACGTTGTGCTGGCATGCCCGGCAGGTGATTCTGGAGTGTCCGCCAAGTGGTTCTGGCGTAGCCGGCAGGTGATATCGGTGTGTCCGGCAGGTGGTTCTGGGGAGTGGATGAGGAACTTCCGGCATTCTCGGCATGTGCTTCCGCCGTCTCCAGCATGTGGTTTTGGCACCTCTGAGAGGTGGTTCCAGCATGCCCGGCAGGTGATTCCGGAGTGTCCGACAGGTGGTTGTGGCGTAACCCGCAGGTGTTTCTGGTGTGTCCGGCAGGTGGCTCTGGTGAGTCGAGCAGGTGGTTCCGGCGTGCTCGGCAGGTGGTTCCGGCAGGTCCGGCAGGTGTTTGCCGTCTGTCCATGACGTGGTTCCGGCATGCCCGCAAGGTGATTCTGGAGTGTCCACCAAGTGGTTTTGGCGTAGCCGGCATATGATTTTGGCCTGTGAGGCAGGTGGTTCCGGCATGTCCAGCAGGTGGTTCCGGCGAGCTCGGGAGGTGCTTCCGGTCTCTCCGGCACGTGGTTGTGGCACGTCTGAGAGATGGTTCCGGCATGCCCGGCAGGTGATTCCAGAGTGTCCGGCATGTGGTTCTGGCACCTCTGAGAGGTGGTTCCGGCATGCCCGGCAGGTGATTCAGGAGTCTCCGGCATGTGGTTCTGGCACCTCTGAGAGGTAGTTCCGGAACGCCTGGCATGTGATTCCGGAGTGTCTGCCGAGTGGTTCTGGCATAGCCGGCAGTTGATTTTGGCGTGTCAACTAGGTGGTTCTGGGGAGTGGATCAGCTGGTTCCGGTATACTCGGCAGGTGGTACCGGCGTGAACAGAACATGGTTCTGGCAAGTCTGAGAGGTGGTTCCGGCATGCCCGACAGGTGATTCCGGAGTGTCCGCCAAGTGTTTCTGGCGTACCCGGCAGGTGATTTTGGCATGTCCGACAGGTGTTTCTTGCGAGTCGAGCAGGTGGCTCAGGCATGCTCAGCTGGTGCTTCCGGCGTCTCAGGCACGTGGTTCTGGTGTGTCTGAGAGCTGGTTCTGGCATGTCCGGCAGATGATTCCGGAGTGTCCACCAAGTGGTTCTGGTATACCTGGCAGGTGATTTTGGCGTGTCAGGAAGGTGGTTCCGGCTAGTTGAGCAGGTGGATCAGGCGTGCTCGCCAGGGGGTTCAGGTGGGTCTGGCAGGTGGTTTCGGTGTGTTCTGGGTGTGGTTCAGGAATCTCAGGCACATGGTAATGGCACGTTTGAGAGGTGGTTCCGCCCGGCCCGACAGGTGTTTCCGGACTGTCTGCCAAGTGGTTCTGGTGTAGCTGGCAGGTGATGTTGGCGTGACCGGCAGCTGGTTCCAGCAAGCCCGGCAGGTGATTGCGGAGTGTCTGCCGAGTGGTTCTGGCGTAGCCGGCAGGTGATTTTGCATGTCCGGCGGTGGTTCCGGCGAGTCGAGCCGGTGGTTCCGGCGTGTCCGGCAGGTGGTTCCGGTCTGTCCGGCAGGTGGTTCTGGCGTGTCCGGCACGAGGTTCTGGCACGTCTGAGAGGTGGTTCCGGCATGCCCGACAGGTGATTCCGGAGTGTCCGCCACGTGGTTCTGGCGTACCCGGCAGGTGATTTTGGCGTTTCTGGCAGGTGTTTCTTGCAAGTCGAGCATGTGGCTCAGGCATGCTCAGCAGGTGCTTCCGGCGTGTCCGGCACGTGGTTCTGGTGTGTCTGAGAGCTGGTTCTGGCATGTCTGGCAGATGATTCTGGAGTGTCCACCAAGTGGTTCTGGCATACCCGGCAGGTGATTTTGTCCTGTCAGGTACTTGGTTCCGGCGAGTCGAACAGGTGGTTCCGGCGTGCTCGAGTGGTGCTTCCGGTGTCATTGTCACGTGGTTCTGGCATGTCTGAGAGGTGGTTCCGGCATGCCGGGCAGGTGATTCAGGAGTGTCGTGTAAGTGGTTCTGGTGTAGCCGGCAGTTCCTTTTGGCGTGTCCGGCACGTGGGTACTGAAAGTCGAGCAGGTGGTTCCGGCGTGCTCGGCAGGTGGTCCAGGCGTGTCCGGCAGGTGGTTCCAGTCTGTCCAGGACGTGGTTCCAGCGTCTCTGGCACGTGGTTCTGGTGTGTCTGAGAGCTGGTTCTGGCATGTCCGGCAGAGATTCCGGAGTGTCCGTCAAGTGCTTCTGGCATGCCCGGCAGGTGATTTTGGCGTGTGAGGTACGTGATTCGGGCGAGTCGAGCAGGTGGTTCCGGCATGTCTGGTAGGTGGTTTCGGTGTGTTCGGGCTGTGGTTCCGGCATCTCATGCACATGGTTCTGTCACGTCTCAGATGTCGTTCCGGCCGGCCCGACAGGTGTTTCTGCAGTGTCCGCCAAGTGGTTCCGGCGTAGTTGGCAGGTGATTTTGGCATGACCGGCAGGTGGTTCCAGCAAGCCCGGCAGGTGATTGCGAAGTGTTCACCAACTGGTTGTGGCGTAGACGGCAGGTGATTTTTGCGTCTCCGGCAGGTGGTTCTGGTGAGTCGAGCAGGAGGTTCCTGCGTGCTCGGCAGGTGCTTCCGGTGTCATTGGCACGTGGTTCTGGCATGTCCGAGAGGTGGTTCCGGCATGCCCGGCCGGTGATTACAGAGTGTTCGCCAAGTGGTTCTGGCGTAGCCGGCAGGTGATTTTGCCATGTCCGGCATGTGGTTCCAGAGAGTCGAGCATGTGGTTCCGGCGTGCTCGACAATTGGTTCAGGCAGGTCCGGCAGAGGGTTCCGGTCTGTCCGGGAGGTGGTTCCGGCGTGTCCGGCATTGGTTCCGGCACGTCTGAGAGGTGGTTCTATCATGCCCGGCAGGTGATTCAGAGAGTCCACCACGTGGTTTTGGCGTAGCCGGCAGGTGATTTTGGCGTGTCTGGCAGGTTTTTCAGGCGAGTTGAGCAGGTGCTTCCGGCATGCCCGAAAGCTGATTCCGGTGTGTCCGGTAGGTGGTTCCGGCGTGTACGGCACGTGGTTCTGGTACGTCTCAGAGGTGGTTGCGCATGCCCAACAGGCGATTCTGGACAGTCCGCCACGTGGTTCTGGCACGTCTGAGAGGTGGTTCCAGCATGCCCGGCAGGTCATCCCGGAGAGTCCTCCAAGTGGTTCTGGCATAGCCCGCAGGTGTTTTTGGCGAGTCCGGCAGGTGGTTCCGTCGTGCTCGGCAGGTGGTTCAGGCGTGGCCGGCAGGTGGTTCCAGTCTGTCCAGGACGTGGTTCCAGCGTGTCCGGCACACGGTTTCGTTATGTCTGAGAGGTGGCTTCTGCATGCACGGCAGGTCATTCCGGACTGTAGGCCAGGTTGTTGCCGCATAGCCAGCTGTTGATTTTGGCCTGTCTGGCGGGTGGTTCCTACGAGTCGAGCAGGTGGTTCCGGCTTGTCTGTCAGGTGGTTCCGGTCTGTCCGGTATGTGTTTCCGGCGTGTCCGGCACGTGCTTCCGGCACGTCTGAGTGGTGGTTCCGGCATGCGCGGCAGGTGATTCCGGGCTGTCCGCCAGGTGGATCTGGCGTACCCGACAGGTGATTTTGGCGTGTCCGGCAGGTGTTTCTGGCGAGTCGAGCAGGTGGGTCCGGCATGCTCGGCAGGTGCTTCCGGCGTGTCCGCCACGTGGTTCTGGTGTGTCTGAGAGCTGGTTCTGGCATGTCCGGCAGATGATTCCGGAGTGTCCACCAAGTGGTTCTGGTATACACGGCAGGTGATTTCGGCGTGTCAGGAAGGTGGTTCCGGCTAGTTGAGCAGGTGGATCAGGCGTGCTCGCCAGGGGGTTCAGGCGGGTCTGGCAGGTGGTTTCGGTGTGTTCGGGGAGTGGTTCCGGCATCTCAGGCACATGATTCTGACACGTCTGAGAGGTGGTTCCGGCCGTCCCAACAGGTGTTTCCGGAGTGTCCGCCAAGTGGTTCTGGCGTAGCTGGCAGGTGATCTTGGCGTGACCGGCAGGTGGTTCCAGCAAGCCCGGCAGGTGATTGCGGAGTGTCTGCCGAGTGGTTCTGGCGTAGCCGGCAGGTGATTTTGGCGTGTCCAGCAGGTGGTTTTGGCGAGTCGAGCAGGTGGTTCTGGCGTGCTCGGCAGGTGCTTCCGGTGTCATTGGCATGTGGTTCCGGCATGTCTGAGAGGTGGTTCCGCCATGCCCGGCAGGTGATTCCGGAGTGTTCGCCAAGTGGTTCTGGCGGAGCCGGCAGGTGATTTTGCGTGTCCGGCAATGGTTCCGGCGATTCGAGCCGGTGGTTCCGGCATGTCCGGCAGGTGGTTCCGGCATGTCCAGCAGGTGGTTCCGGCGAGCTCAGCAGGTGCTTCCGGTCTCTCCGGCACGTGGTTGCGGCACGTCTGAGAGATGGTTCCGGCATGCCCGGCAGGTGGTTCCGGAGTGTCTGCCGAGTGGTTCTGGCGTAGCCGGCAGGTGATTCTGGCGTGTCCAGCAGGTGGTTCTGGGGAGTGGATCAGGTGGTTCCGGCATACTCGGCAGGTGGTACCGGCGTGTCCGGAACATGGTTCTGGCAAGTCTGAGAGGTGGTTCCGGCATGCCCGGCAGGTGATTCCGGAGTGTTCGCCAAGTGGTTCTGACGCAGCCGGCAGGTGATTTTGCATGTCCGGCGGTGGTTCCGGCGAGTCGAGCCGGTGGTTCCGGCATGTCCGGCAGGTGGTTCCGGTCTGTCCAGCAGGTGGTTCTGGTGTGTCCGGCACGAGGTTCTGACACGTCTGAGAGGTTGTGTTGCCATTCACTTCACGTGATTCCGGCTTGTCCGCCAAGTGGTTCTAGTGTAGCGGGCAGGTGATTTTGGCGTGTCCGGCAGGTGGGACCGGTGAGTCAAGCAGGTGGTTCCGGCGAGTGTTTCCTGTGTTTCCGGTCTGTCCGGGAGATGGTTCCGGCCTGTCCGGCACGTGCTTCTGGCACTTCTGAGAGGTTGTGCTGGCATGCCCGGCAGGTGATTCTGGAGTGTCCGCCAAGTGGTTCTGGCGTAGCCGGCAGGTGATATCGGTGTGTCCGGCAGGTGGTTCTGGGGAGTGGATGAGGAACTTCCGGCATTCTCGGCATGTGCTTCCGCCGTCTCCAGCATGTGGTTTTGGCACCTCTGAGAGGTGGTTCCAGCATGCCCGGCAGGTGATTCCGGAGTGTCCGACAGGTGGTTGTGGCGTAACCCGCAGGTGTTTCTGGTGTGTCCGGCAGGTGGCTCTGGTGAGTCGAGCAGGTGGTTCCGGCGTGCTCGGCAGGTGGTTCCGGCAGGTCCGGCAGGTGTTTGCCGTCTGTCCATGACGTGGTTCTGGCATGCCCGCAAGGTGATTCTGGAGTGTCCACCAAGTGGTTTTGGCGTAGCCGGCATATGATTTTGGCCTGTGAGGCAGGTGGTTCCGGCATGTCCAGCAGGTGGTTCCGGCGAGCTCGGGAGGTGCTTCCGGTCTCTCCGGCACGTGGTTGTGGCACGTCTGAGAGATGGTTCCGGCATGCCCGGCAGGTGATTCCAGAGTGTCCGGCATGTGGTTCTGGCACCTCTGAGAGGTGGTTCCGGCATGCCCGGCAGGTGATTCAGGAGTCTCCGGCATGTGGTTCTGGCACCTCTGAGAGGTAGTTCCGGAACGCCTGGCATGTGATTCCGGAGTGTCTGCCGAGTGGTTCTGGCATAGCCGGCAGTTGATTTTGGCGTGTCAACTAGGTGGTTCTGGGGAGTGGATCAGCTGGTTCCGGTATACTCGGCAGGTGGTACCGGCGTGAACAGAACATGGTTCTGGCAAGTCTGAGAGGTGGTTCCGGCATGCCCGACAGGTGATTCCGGAGTGTCCGCCAAGTGTTTCTGGCGTACCCGGCAGGTGATTTTGGCATGTCCGACAGGTGTTTCTTGCGAGTCGAGCAGGTGGCTCAGGCATGCTCAGCTGGTGCTTCCGGCGTCTCAGGCACGTGGTTCTGGTGTGTCTGAGAGCTGGTTCTGGCATGTCCGGCAGATGATTCCGGAGTGTCCACCAAGTGGTTCTGGTATACCTGGCAGGTGATTTTGGCGTGTCAGGAAGGTGGTTCCGGCTAGTTGAGCAGGTGGATCAGGCGTGCTCGCCAGGGGGTTCAGGTGGGTCTGGCAGGTGGTTTCGGTGTGTTCTGGGTGTGGTTCAGGAATCTCAGGCACATGGTAATGGCACGTTTGAGAGGTGGTTCCGGCCGGCCCGACAGGTGTTTCCGGACTGTCTGCCAAGTGGTTCTGGTGTAGCTGGCAGGTGATGTTGGCGTGACCGGCAGCTGGTTCCAGCAAGCCCGGCAGGTGATTGCGGAGTGTCTGCCGAGTGGTTCTGGCGTAGCCGGCAGGTGATTTTGCATGTCCGGCGGTGGTTCCGGCGAGTCGAGCCGGTGGTTCCGGCGTGTCCGGCAGGTGGTTCCGGTCTGTCCGGCAGGTGGTTCTGGCGTGTCCGGCACGAGGTTCTGGCACGTCTGAGAGGTGGTTCCGGCATGCCCGACAGGTGATTCCGGAGTGTCCGCCACGTGGTTCTGGCGTACCCGGCAGGTGATTTTGGCGTTTCTGGCAGGTGTTTCTTGCAAGTCGAGCATGTGGCTCAGGCATGCTCAGCAGGTGCTTCCGGCGTGTCCGGCACGTGGTTCTGGTGTGTCTGAGAGCTGGTTCTGGCATGTCTGGCAGATGATTCTGGAGTGTCCACCAAGTGGTTCTGGCATACCCGGCAGGTGATTTTGTCCTGTCAGGTACTTGGTTCCGGCGAGTCGAACAGGTGGTTCCGGCGTGCTCGAGTGGTGCTTCCGGTGTCATTGTCACGTGGTTCTGGCATGTCTGAGAGGTGGTTCCGGCATGCCGGGCAGGTGATTCAGGAGTGTCGTGTAAGTGGTTCTGGTGTAGCCGGCAGTTCCTTTTGGCGTGTCCGGCACGTGGGTACTGAAAGTCGAGCAGGTGGTTCCGGCGTGCTCGGCAGGTGGTCCAGGCGTGTCCGGCAGGTGGTTCCAGTCTGTCCAGGACGTGGTTCCAGCGTCTCTGGCACGTGGTTCTGGTGTGTCTGAGAGCTGGTTCTGGCATGTCCGGCAGAGATTCCGGAGTGTCCGTCAAGTGCTTCTGGCATGCCCGGCAGGTGATTTTGGCGTGTGAGGTACGTGATTCGGGCGAGTCGAGCAGGTGGTTCCGGCATGTCTGGTAGGTGGTTTCGGTGTGTTCGGGCTGTGGTTCCGGCATCTCATGCACATGGTTCTGTCACGTCTCAGATGTCGTTCCGGCCGGCCCGACAGGTGTTTCTGCAGTGTCCGCCAAGTGGTTCCGGCGTAGTTGGCAGGTGATTTTGGCATGACCGGCAGGTGGTTCCAGCAAGCCCGGCAGGTGATTGCGAAGTGTTCACCAACTGGTTGTGGCGTAGACGGCAGGTGATTTTTGCGTCTCCGGCAGGTGGTTCTGGTGAGTCGAGCAGGAGGTTCCTGCGTGCTCGGCAGGTGCTTCCGGTGTCATTGGCACGTGGTTCTGGCATGTCCGAGAGGTGGTTCCGGCATGCCCGGCCGGGGATTACAGAGTGTTCGCCAAGTGGTTCTGGCGTAGCCGGCAGGTGATTTTGCCATGTCCGGCATGTGGTTCCAGAGAGTCGAGCATGGGGTTCCGGCGTGCTCGACAATTGGTTCAGGCAGGTCCGGCAGAGGGTTCCGGTCTGTCCGGGAGGTGGTTCCGGCGTGTCCGGCATTGGTTCCGGCACGTCTGAGAGGTGGTTCTATCATGCCCGGCAGGTGATTCAGAGAGTCCACCACGTGGTTTTGGCGTAGCCGGCAGGTGATTTTGGCGTGTCCGGCAGGTTTTTCAGGCGAGTTGAGCAGGTGCTTCCGGCATGCCCGAAAGCTGATTCCGGTGTGTCCGGTAGGTGGTTCCGGCGTGTACGGCACGTGGTTCTGGTACGTCTCAGAGGTGGTTGCGCATGCCCAACAGGCGATTCTGGACAGTCCGCCACGTGGTTCTGGCACGTCTGAGAGGTGGTTCCAGCATGCCCGGCAGGTCATCCCGGAGAGTCCTCCAAGTGGTTCTGGCATAGCCCGCAGGTGTTTTTGGCGAGTCCGGCAGGTGGTTCCGTCGTGCTCGGCAGGTGGTTCAGGCGTGGCCGGCAGGTGGTTCCAGTCTGTCCAGGACGTGGTTCCAGCGTGTCTGGCACACGGTTTCGTTATGTCTGAGAGGTGGCTTCTGCATGCACGGCAGGTCATTCCGGACTGTAGGCCAGGTGGTTGCCGCATAGCCAGCTGTTGATTTTGGCCTGTCTGGCGGGTGGTTCCTACGAGTCGAGCAGGTGGTTCCGGCTTGTCTGTCAGGTGGTTCCGGTCTGTCCGGTATGTGTTTCCGGCGTGTCCGGCACGTGCTTCCGGCACGTCTGAGTGGTGGTTCCGGCATGCGCGGCAGGTGATTCCGGGCTGTCCGCCAGGTGGATCTGGCGTACCCGACAGGTGATTTTGGCGTGTCCGGCAGGTGTTTCTGGCGAGTCGAGCAGGTGGGTCCGGCATGCTCGGCAGGTGCTTCCGGCGTGTCCGCCACGTGGTTCTGGTGTGTCTGAGAGCTGGTTCTGGCATGTCCGGCAGATGATTCCGGAGTGTCCACCAAGTGGTTCTGGTATACACGGCAGGTGATTTCGGCGTGTCAGGAAGGTGGTTCCGGCTAGTTGAGCAGGTGGATCAGGCGTGCTCGCCAGGGGGTTCAGGCGGGTCTGGCAGGTGGTTTCGGTGTGTTCGGGGAGTGGTTCCGGCATCTCAGGCACATGATTCTGACACGTCTGAGAGGTGGTTCCGGCCGTCCCAACAGGTGTTTCCGGAGTGTCCGCCAAGTGGTTCTGGCGTAGCTGGCAGGTGATCTTGGCGTGACCGGCAGGTGGTTCCAGCAAGCCCGGCAGGTGATTGCGGAGTGTCTGCCGAGTGGTTCTGGCGTAGCCGGCAGGTGATTTTGGCGTGTCCAGCAGGTGGTTTTGGCGAGTCGAGCAGGTGGTTCTGGCGTGCTCGGCAGGTGCTTCCGGTGTCATTGGCATGTGGTTCCGGCATGTCTGAGAGGTGGTTCCGCCATGCCAGGCAGGTGATTCCGGAGTGTTCGCCAAGTGGTTCTGGCGGAGCCGGCAGGTGATTTTGCGTGTCCGGCAATGGTTCCGGCGAGTCGAGCCGGTGGTTCCGGCATGTCCGGCAGGTGGTTCCGGCATGTCCAGCAGGTGGTTCCGGCGAGCTCAGCAGGTGCTTCCGGTCTCTCCGGCACGTGGTTGCGGCACGTCTGAGAGATGGTTCCGGCATGCCCGGCAGGTGATTCCGGAGTGTCCGGCATGTGGTTCTGGCACCTCTGAGAGGTGGTTCCGGCATGCCCAGCAGGTGGTTCCGGAGTGTCTGCCGAGTGGTTCTGGCGTAGCCGGCAGGTGATTCTGGCGTGTCCAGCAGGTGGTTCTGGGGAGTGGATCAGGTGGTTCCGGCATACTCGGCAGGTGGTACCGGCGTGTCCGGAACATGGTTCTGGCAAGTCTGAGAGGTGGTTCCGGCATGCCCGGCAGGTGATTCCGGAGTGTTCGCCAAGTGGTTCTGGCGTAGCCGGCAGGTGATTTTGCATGTCCGGCGGTGGTTCCGGCGAGTCGAGCCGGTGGTTCCGGCATGTCCGGCAGGTGGTTCCGGTCTGTCCAGCAGGTGGTTCTGGTGTGTCCGGCACGAGGTTCTGACACGTCTGAGAGGTTGTGTTGCCATTCACTTCACGTGATTCCGGCTTGTCCGCCAAGTGGTTCTAGTGTAGCGGGCAGGTGATTTTGGCGTGTCCGGCAGGTGGGACCGGTGAGTCAAGCAGGTGGTTCCGGCGAGTGTTTCCTGTGTTTCCGGTCTGTCCGGGAGATGGTTCCGGCCTGTCCGGCACGTGCTTCTGGCACTTCTGAGAGGTTGTGCTGGCATGCCCGGCAGGTGATTCTGGAGTGTCCGCCAAGTGGTTCTGGCGTAGCCGGCAGGTGATATCGGTGTGTCCGGCAGGTGGTTCTGGGGAGTGGATGAGGAACTTCCGGCATTCTCGGCATGTGCTTCCGCCGTCTCCAGCATGTGGTTTTGGCACCTCTGAGAGGTGGTTCCAGCATGCCCGGCAGGTGATTCCGGAGTGTCCGACAGGTGGTTGTGGCGTAACCCGCAGGTGTTTCTGGTGTGTCCGGCAGGTGGCTCTGGTGAGTCGAGCAGGTGGTTCCGGCGTGCTCGGCAGGTGGTTCCGGCAGGTCCAGCAGGTGGTTCCGGCGTGCTCGGCAGGTGGTTCCGGCAGGTCCGGCAGGTGTTTGCCGTCTGTCCATGACGTGGTTCCGGCATGCCCGCAAGGTGATTCTGGAGTGTCCACCAAGTGCTTTTGGCGTAGCCGGCATATGATTTTGGCCTGTGAGGCAGGTGGTTCCGGCATGTCCAGCAGGTGGTTCCGGCGAGCTCGGGAGGTGCTTCCGGTCTCTCCGGCACGTGGTTGTGGCACGTCTGAGAGATGGTTCCGGCATGCCCGGCAGGTGATTCCAGAGTGTCCGGCATGTGGTTCTGGCACCTCTGAGAGGTGGTTCCGGCATGCCCGGCAGGTGATTCAGGAGTCTCCGGCATGTGGTTCTGGCACCTCTGAGAGGTAGTTCCGGAACGCCTGGCATGTGATTCCGGAGTGTCTGCCGAGTGGTTCTGGCATAGCCGGCACTTGATTTTGGCGTGTCAACTAGGTGGTTCTGGGGAGTGGATCAGCTGGTTCCGGTATACTCGGCAGGTGGTACCGGCGTGAACAGAACATGGTTCTGGCAAGTCTGAGAGGTGGTTCCGGCATGCCCGACAGGTGATTCCGGAGTGTCCGCCAAGTGTTTCTGGCGTACCCGGCAGGTGATTTTGGCATGTCCGACAGGTGTTTCTTGCGAGTCGAGCAGGTGGCTCAGGCATGCTCAGCTGGTGCTTCCGGCGTCTCAGGCACGTGGCTCTGGTGTGTCTGAGAGCTGGTTCTGGCATGTCCGGCAGATGATTCCGGAGTGTCCACCAAGTGGTTCTGGTACACCTGGCAGGTGATTTTGGCGTGTCAGGAAGGTGGTTCCGGCTAGTTGAGCAGGTGGATCAGGCGTGCTCGCCAGGGGGTTCAGGTGGGTCTGGCAGGTGGTTTCGGTGTGTTCTGGGTGTGGTTCAGGAATCTCAGGCACATGGTAATGGCACGTTTGAGAGGTGGTTCCGGCCGGCCCGACAGGTGTTTCCGGACTGTCTGCCAAGTGGTTCTGGTGTAGCTGGCAGGTGATGTTGGCGTGACCGGCAGCTGGTTCCAGCAAGCCCGGCAGGTGATTGCGGAGTGTCTGCCGAGTGGTTCTGGCGTAGGCGGCAGGTGATTTTGCATGTCCGGCGGTGGTTCCGGCGAGTCGAGCCGGTGGTTCCGGCGTGTCCGGCAGGTGGTTCCGGTCTGTCCGGCAGGTGGTTCTGGCGTGTCCGGCACGAGGTTCTGGCACGTCTGAGAGGTGGTTCCGGCATGCCCGACAGGTGATTCCGGAGTGTCCGCCACGTGGTTCTGGCGTACCCGGCAGGTGATTTTGGCGTTTCTGGCAGGTGTTTCTTGCAAGTCGAGCATGTGGCTCAGGCATGCTCAGCAGGTGCTTCCGGCGTGTCCGGCACGTGGTTCTGGTGTGTCTGAGAGCTGGTTCTGGCATGTCTGGCAGATGATTCTGGAGTGTCCACCAAGTGGTTCTGGCATACCCGGCAGGTGATTTTGTCCTGTCAGGTACTTGGTTCCGGCGAGTCGAACAGGTGGTTCCGGCGTGCTCGAGTGGTGCTTCCGGTGTCATTGTCACGTGGTTCTGGCATGTCTGAGAGGTGGTTCCGGCATGCCGGGCAGGTGATTCAGGAGTGTCGTGTAAGTGGTTCTGGTGTAGCCGGCAGTTCCTTTTGGCGTGTCCGGCACGTGGGTACTGAAAGTCGAGCAGGTGGTTCCGGCGTGCTCGGCAGGTGGTCCAGGCGTGTCCGGCAGGTGGTTCCAGTCTGTCCAGGACGTGGTTCCAGCGTCTCTGGCACGTGGTTCTGGTGTGTCTGAGAGCTGGTTCTGGCATGTCCGGCAGAGATTCCGGAGTGTCCGTCAAGTGCTTCTGGCATGCCCGGCAGGTGATTTTGGCGTGTGAGGTACGTGATTCGGGCGAGTCGAGCAGGTGGTTCCGGCATGTCTGGTAGGTGGTTTCGGTGTGTTCGGGCTGTGGTTCCGGCATCTCATGCACATGGTTCTGTCACGTCTCAGATGTCGTTCCGGCCGGCCCGACAGGTGTTTCTGCAGTGTCCGCCAAGTGGTTCCGGCGTAGTTGGCAGGTGATTTTGGCATGACCGGCAGGTGGTTCCAGCAAGCCCGGCAGGTGATTGCGAAGTGTTCACCAACTGGTTGTGGCGTAGACGGCAGGTGATTTTTGCGTCTCCGGCAGGTGGTTCTGGTGAGTCGAGCAGGAGGTTCCTGCGTGCTCGGCAGGTGCTTCCGGTGTCATTGGCACGTGGTTCTGGCATGTCCGAGAGGTGGTTCCGGCATGCCCGGCCGGGGATTACAGAGTGTTCGCCAAGTGGTTCTGGCGTAGCCGGCAGGTGATTTTGCCATGTCCGGCATGTGGTTCCAGAGAGTCGAGCATGGGGTTCCGGCGTGCTCGACAATTGGTTCAGGCAGGTCCGGCAGAGGGTTCCGGTCTGTCCGGGAGGTGGTTCCGGCGTGTCCGGCATTGGTTCCGGCACGTCTGAGAGGTGGTTCTATCATGCCCGGCAGGTGATTCAGAGAGTCCACCACGTGGTTTTGGCGTAGCCGGCAGGTGATTTTGGCGTGTCCGGCAGGTTTTTCAGGCGAGTTGAGCAGGTGCTTCCGGCATGCCCGAAAGCTGATTCCGGTGTGTCCGGTAGGTGGTTCCGGCGTGTACGGCACGTGGTTCTGGTACGTCTCAGAGGTGGTTGCGCATGCCCAACAGGCGATTCTGGACAGTCCGCCACGTGGTTCTGGCACGTCTGAGAGGTGGTTCCAGCATGCCCGGCAGGTCATCCCGGAGAGTCCTCCAAGTGGTTCTGGCATAGCCCGCAGGTGTTTTTGGCGAGTCCGGCAGGTGGTTCCGTCGTGCTCGGCAGGTGGTTCAGGCGTGGCCGGCAGGTGGTTCCAGTCTGTCCAGGACGTGGTTCCAGCGTGTCCGGCACACGGTTTCGTTATGTCTGAGAGGTGGCTTCTGCATGCACGGCAGGTCATTCCGGACTGTAGGCCAGGTGGTTGCCGCATAGCCAGCTGTTGATTTTGGCCTGTCTGGCGGGTGGTTCCTACGAGTCGAGCAGGTGGTTCCGGCTTGTCTGTCAGGTGGTTCCGGTCTGTCCGGTATGTGTTTCCGGCGTGTCCGGCACGTGCTTCCGGCACGTCTGAGTGGTGGTTCCGGCATGCGCGGCAGGTGATTCCGGGCTGTCCGCCAGGTGGATCTGGCGTACCCGACAGGTGATTTTGGCGTGTCCGGCAGGTGTTTCTGGCGAGTCGAGCAGGTGGGTCCGGCATGCTCGGCAGGTGCTTCCGGCGTGTCCGCCACGTGGTTCTGGTGTGTCTGAGAGCTGGTTCTGGCATGTCCGGCAGATGATTCCGGAGTGTCCACCAAGTGGTTCTGGTATACACGGCAGGTGATTTCGGCGTGTCAGGAAGGTGGTTCCGGCTAGTTGAGCAGGTGGATCAGGCGTGCTCGCCAGGGGGTTCAGGCGGGTCTGGCAGGTGGTTTCGGTGTGTTCGGGGAGTGGTTCCGGCATCTCAGGCACATGATTCTGACACGTCTGAGAGGTGGTTCCGGCCGTCCCAACAGGTGTTTCCGGAGTGTCCGCCAAGTGGTTCTGGCGTAGCTGGCAGGTGATCTTGGCGTGACCGGCAGGTGGTTCCAGCAAGCCCGGCAGGTGGTTCCGGAGTGTCTGCCGAGTGGTTCTGGCGTAGCCGGCAGGTGATTTTGGCGTGTCCAGCAGGTGGTTTTGGCGAGTCGAGCAGGTGGTTCTGGCGTGCTCGGCAGGTGCTTCCGGTGTCATTGGCATGCGGTTCCGGCATGTCTGAGAGGTGGTTCCGCCATGCCCGGCAGGTGATTCCGGAGTGTTCGCCAAGTGGTTCTGGCGGAGCCGGCAGGTGATTTTGCGTGTCCGGCAATGGTTCCGGCGAGTCGAGCCGGTGGTTCCGGCGTGTCCGGCAGGTGGTTCCGGCATGTCCAGCAGGTGGTTCCGGCGAGCTCAGCAGGTGCTTCCGGTCTCTCCGGCACGTGGTTGTGGCACGTCTGAGAGATGGTTCCGGCATGCCCGGCAGGTGATTCCGGAGTGTCCGGCATGTGGTTCTGGCACCTCTGAGAGGTGGTTCCGGCATGCCCGGCAGGTGGTTCCGGAGTGTCTGCCGAGTGGTTCTGGCGTAGCCGGCAGGTGATTCTGGCGTGTCCAGCAGGTGGTTCTGGGGAGTGGATCAGGTGGTTCCGGCATACTCGGCAGGTGGTACCGGCGTGTCCGGAACATGGTTCTGGCAAGTCTGAGAGGTGGTTCCGGCATGCCCGGCAGGTGATTCCGGAGTGTTCGCCAAGTGGTTCTGGCGTAGCCGGCAGGTGATTTTGCATGTCCGGCGGTGGTTCCGGCGAGTCGAGCCGGTGGTTCCGGCATGTCCGGCAGGTGGTTCCGGTCTGTCCAGCAGGTGGTTCTGGTGTGTCCGGCACGAGGTTCTGACACGTCTGAGAGGTTGTGTCGCCATTCACTTCACGTGATTCCGGCTTGTCCGCCAAGTGGTTCTAGTGTAGCGGGCAGGTGATTTTGGCGTGTCCGGCAGGTGGGACCGGTGAGTCAAGCAGGTGGTTCCGGCGAGTGTTTCCTGTGTTTCCGGTCTGTCCGGGAGATGGTTCCGGCCTGTCCGGCACGTGCTTCTGGCACTTCTGAGAGGTTGTGCTGGCATGCCCGGCAGGTGATTCTGGAGTGTCCGCCAAGTGGTTCTGGCGTAGCCGGCAGGTGATATCGGTGTGTCCGGCAGGTGGTTCTGGGGAGTGGATGAGGAACTTCCGGCATTCTCGGCATGTGCTTCCGCCGTCTCCAGCATGTGGTTTTGGCACCTCTGAGAGGTGGTTCCAGCATGCCCGGCAGGTGATTCCGGAGTGTCCGACAGGTGGTTGTGGCGTAACCCGCAGGTGTTTCTGGTGTGTCCGGCAGGTGGCTCTGGTGAGTCGAGCAGGTGGTTCCGGCGTGCTCGGCAGGTGGTTCCGGCAGGTCCGGCAGGTGTTTGCCGTCTGTCCATGACGTGGTTCCGGCATGCCCGCAAGGTGATTCTGGAGTGTCCACCAAGTGCTTTTGGCGTAGCCGGCATATGATTTTGGCCTGTGAGGCAGGTGGTTCCGGCATGTCCAGCAGGTGGTTCCGGCGAGCTCGGCAGGTGCTTCCGGTCTCTCCGGCACGTGGTTGTGGCACGTCTGAGAGATGGTTCCGGCATGCCCGGCAGGTGATTCCGGAGTGTCCGGCATGTGGTTCTGGCACCTCTGAGAGGTGGTTCCGGCATGCCCGGCAGGTGATTCAGGAGTCTCCGGCATGTGGTTCTGGCACCTCTGAGAGGTAGTTCCGGAACGCCTGGCATGTGATTCCGGAGTGTCTGCCGAGTGGTTCTGGCATAGCCGGCAGTTGATTTTGGCGTGTCAACTAGGTGGTTCTGGGGAGTGGATCAGCTGGTTCCGGTATACTCGGCAGGTGGTACCGGCGTGAACAGAACATGGTTCTGGCAAGTCTGAGAGGTGGTTCCGGCATGCCCGACAGGTGATTCCGGAGTGTCCGCCAAGTGTTTCTGGCGTACCCGGCAGGTGATTTTGGCATGTCCGACAGGTGTTTCTTGCGAGTCGAGCAGGTGGCTCAGGCATGCTCAGCTGGTGCTTCCGGCGTCTCAGGCACGTGGTTCTGGTGTGTCTGAGAGCTGGTTCTGGCATGTCCGGCAGATGATTCCGGAGTGTCCACCAAGTGGTTCTGGTATACCTGGCAGGTGATTTTGGCGTGTCAGGAAGGTGGTTCCGGCTAGTTGAGCAGGTGGATCAGGCGTGCTCGCCAGGGGGTTCAGGCGGGTCTGGCAGGTGGTTTCGGTGTGTTCTGGGTGTGGTTCAGGAATCTCAGGCACATGGTAATGGCACGTTTGAGAGGTGGTTCCGGCCGGCCAGACAGGTGTTTCCGGACTGTCTGCCAAGTGGTTCTGGTGTAGCTGGCAGGTGATGTTGGCGTGACCGGCAGGTGGTTCCAGCAAGCCCGGCAGGTGATTGCGGAGTGTCTGCCGAGTGGTTCTGGCGTAGCCGGCAGGTGATTTTGCATGTCCGGCGGTGGTTCCGGCGAATCGAGCCGGTGGTTCCGGCGTGTCCGGCAGGTGGTTCCGGTCTGTCCGGCAGGTGGTTCTGGCGTGTCCGGCACGAGGTTCTGGCACGTCTGAGAGGTGGTTCCGGCATGCCCGACAGGTGATTCCGGAGTGTCCGCCACGTGGTTCTGGCGTACCCGGCAGGTGATTTTGGCGTTTCTGGCAGGTGTTTCTTGCAAGTCGAGCATGTGGCTCAGGCATGCTCAGCAGGTGCTTCCGGCGTGTCCGGCACGTGGTTCTGGTGTGTCTGAGAGCTGGTTCTGGCATGTCTGGCAGATGATTCTGGAGTGTCCACCAAGTGGTTCTGGCATACCCGGCAGGTGATTTTGTCCTGTCAGGTACTTGGTTCCGGCGAGTCGAACAGGTGGTTCCGGCGTGCTCGAGTGGTGCTTCCGGTGTCATTGTCACGTGGTTCTGGCATGTCTGAGAGGTGGTTCCGGCATGCCGGGCAGGTGATTCAGGAGTGTCGTGTAAGTGGTTCTGGTGTAGCCGGCAGTTCCTTTTGGCGTGTCCGGCACGTGGGTACTGAAAGTCGAGCAGGTGGTTCCGGCGTGCTCGGCAGGTGGTCCAGGCGTGTCCGGCAGGTGGTTCCAGTCTGTCCAGGACGTGGTTCCAGCGTCTCTGGCACGTGGTTCTGGTGTGTCTGAGAGCTGGTTCTGGCATGTCCGGCAGAGATTCCGGAGTGTCCGTCAAGTGCTTCTGGCATGCCCGGCAGGTGATTTTGGCGTGTGAGGTACGTGATTCGGGCGAGTCGAGCAGGTGGTTCCGGCATGTCTGGTAGGTGGTTTCGGTGTGTTCGGGCTGTGGTTCCGGCATCTCATGCACATGGTTCTGTCACGTCTCAGATGTCGTTCCGGCCGGCCCGACAGGTGTTTCTGCAGTGTCCGCCAAGTGGTTCTGGCGTAGCTGGCAGGTGATGTTGGCGTGACCGGCAGGTGGTTCCAGCAAGCCCGGCAGGTGATTGCGGAGTGTCTGCCGAGTGGTTCTGGCGTAGCCGGCAGGTGATTTTGGCGTGTCCAGCAGGTGGTTTTGGCGAGTCGAGCAGGTGGTTCTGGCGTGCTCGGCAGGTGCTTCCGGTGTCATTGGCATGCGGTTCCGGCATGTCTGAGAGGTGGTTCCGCCATGCCCGGCAGGTGATTCCGGAGTGTTCGCCAAGTGGTTCTGGCGTAGCCGGCAGGTGATTTTGCGTGTCCGGCAATGGTTCCGGCGAGTCGAGCCGGTGGTTCCGGCGTGTCCGGCAGGTGGTTCCGGCATGTCCAGCAGGTGGTTCCGGCGAGCTCAGCAGGTGCTTCCGGTCTCTCCGGCATGTGGTTGTGGCACGTCTGAGAGATGGTTCCGGCATGCCCGGCAGGTGATTCCGGAGTGTCCGGCATGTGGTTCTGGCACCTCTCAGAGGTGGTTCCGGCATGCCCGGCAGGTGGTTCCGGAGTGTCTGCCGAGTGGTTCTGGCGTAGCCGGCAGGTGATTCTGGCGTGTCCAGCAGGTGGTTCTGGGGAGTGGATCAGGTGGTTCCGGCATACTCGGCAGGTGGTACCGGCGTGTCCGGAACATGGTTCTGGCAAGTCTGAGAGGTGGTTCCGGCATGCCCGGCAGGTGATTCCGGAGTGTTCGCCAAGTGGTTCTGGCGTAGCCGGCAGGTGATTTTGCATGTCCGGCGGTGGTTCCGGCGAGTCGAGCCGGTGGTTCCGGCATGTCCGGCAGGTGGTTCCGGTCTGTCCAGCAGGTGGTTCTGGTGTGTCCGGCACGAGGTTCTGACACGTCTGAGAGGTTGTGTTGCCATTCACTTCACGTGATTCCGGCTTGTCCGCCAAGTGGTTCTAGTGTAGCGGGCAGGTGATTTTGGCGTGTCCGGCAGGTGGGACCGGTGAGTCAAGCAGGTGGTTCCGGCGAGTGTTTCCTGTGTTTCCGGTCTGTCCGGGAGATGGTTCCGGCCTGTCCGGCACGTGCTTCTGGCACTTCTGAGAGGTTGTGCTGGCATGCCCGGCAGGTGATTCTGGAGTGTCCGCCAAGTGGTTCTGGCGTAGCCGGCAGGTGATATCGGTGTGTCCGGCAGGTGGTTCTGGGGAGTGGATGAGGAACTTCCGGCATTCTCGGCATGTGCTTCCGCCGTCTCCAGCATGTGGTTTTGGCACCTCTGAGAGGTGGTTCCAGCATGCCCGGCAGGTGATTCCGGAGTGTCCGACAGGTGGTTGTGGCGTAACCCGCAGGTGTTTCTGGTGTGTCCGGCAGGTGGCTCTGGTGAGTCGAGCAGGTGGTTCCGGCGTGCTCGGCAGGTGGTTCCGGCAGGTCCGGCAGGTGTTTGCCGTCTGTCCATGACGTGGTTCCGGCATGCCCGCAAGGTGATTCTGGAGTGTCCACCAAGTGGTTTTGGCGTAGCCGGCATATGATTTTGGCCTGTGAGGCAGGTGGTTCCGGCATGTCCAGCAGGTGGTTCCGGCGAGCTCGGCAGGTGCTTCCGGTCTCTCCGGCACGTGGTTGTGGCACGTCTGAGAGATGGTTCCGGCATGCCCGGCAGGTGATTCCGGAGTGTCCGGCATGTGGTTCTGGCACCTCTGAGAGGTGGTTCCGGCATGCCCGGCAGGTGATTCAGGAGTCTCCGGCATGTGGTTCTGGCACCTCTGAGAGGTAGTTCCGGAACGCCTGGCATGTGATTCCGGAGTGTCTGCCGAGTGGTTCTGGCATAGCCGGCAGTTGATTTTGGCGTGTCAACTAGGTGGTTCTGGGGAGTGGATCAGCTGGTTCCGGTATACTCGGCAGGTGGTACCGGCGTGAACAGAACATGGTTCTGGCAAGTCTGAGAGGTGGTTCCGGCATGCCCGACAGGTGATTCCGGAGTGTCCGCCAAGTGTTTCTGGCGTACCCGGCAGGTGATTTTGGCATGTCCGACAGGTGTTTCTTGCGAGTCGAGCAGGTGGCTCAGGCATGCTCAGCTGGTGCTTCCGGCGTCTCAGGCACGTGGTTCTGGTGTGTCTGAGAGCTGGTTCTGGCATGTCCGGCAGATGATTCCGGAGTGTCCACCAAGTGGTTCTGGTATACCTGGCAGGTGATTTTGGCGTGTCAGGAAGGTGGTTCCGGCTAGTTGAGCAGGTGGATCAGGCGTGCTCGCCAGGGGGTTCAGGCGGGTCTGGCAGGTGGTTTCGGTGTGTTCTGGGTGTGGTTCAGGAATCTCAGGCACATGGTAATGGCACGTTTGAGAGGTGGTTCCGGCCGGCCCGACAGGTGTTTCCGGACTGTCTGCCAAGTGGTTCTGGTGTAGCTGGCAGGTGATGTTGGCTTGACCGGCAGCTGGTTCCAGCAAGCCCGGCAGGTGATTGCGGAGTCTCTGCCGAGTGGTTCTCGCGTAGCCGGCAGGTGATTTTGCATGTCCGGTGGTGGTTCCGGCGAGTCGAGCCGGTGGTTCCGGCGTGTCCGGCAGGTGGTTCCGGTCTGTCCGGCAGGTGGTTCTGGCGTGTCCGGCACGAGGTTCTGGCACGTCTGAGAGGTGGTTCCGGCATGCCCGACAGGTGATTCCGGAGTGTCCGCCACGTGGTTCTGGCGTACCCGGCAGGTGATTTTGGCGTTTCTGGCAGGTGTTTCTTGCAAGTCGAGCATGTGGCTCAGGCATGCTCAGCAGGTGCTTCCGGCGTGTCCGGCACGTGGTTCTGGTGTGTCTGAGAGCTGGTTCTGGCATGTCTGGCAGATGATTCTGGAGTGTCCACCAAGTGGTTCTGGCATACCCGGCAGGTGATTTTGTCCTGTCAGGTACTTGGTTCCGGCAAGTCGAACAGGTGGTTCCGGCGTGCTCGAGTGGTGCTTCCGGTGTCATTGTCACGTGGTTCTGGCATGTCTGAGAGGTGGTTCCGGCATGCCGGGCAGGTGATTCAGGAGTGTCGTGTAAGTGGTTCTGGTGTAGCCGGCAGTTCCTTTTGGCGTGTCCGGCACGTGGGTACTGAAAGTCGAGCAGGTGGTTCCGGCGTGCTCGGCAGGTGGTCCAGGCGTGTCCGGCAGGTGGTTCCAGTCTGTCCAGGACGTGGTTCCAGCGTCTCTGGCACGTGGTTCTGGTGTGTCTGAGAGCTGGTTCTGGCATGTCCGGCAGAGATTCCGGAGTGTCCGTCAAGTGCTTCTGGCATGCCCGGCAGGTGATTTTGGCGTGTGAGGTACGTGATTCGGGCGAGTCGAGCAGGTGGTTCCGGCATGTCTGGTAGGTGGTTTCGGTGTGTTCGGGCTGTGGTTCCGGCATCTCATGCACATGGTTCTGTCACGTCTCAGATGTCGTTCCGGCCGGCCCGACAGGTGTTTCTGCAGTGTCCGCCAAGTGGTTCCGGCGTAGTTGGCAGGTGATTTTGGCATGACCGGCAGGTGGTTCCAGCAAGCCCGGCAGGTGATTGCGAAGTGTTCACCAACTGGTTGTGGCGTAGACGGCAGGTGATTTTTGCGTCTCCGGCAGGTGGTTCTGGTGAGTCGAGCAGGAGGTTCCTGCGTGCTCGGCAGGTGCTTCCGGTGTCATTGGCACGTGGTTCTGGCATGTCCGAGAGGTGGTTCCGGCATGCCCGGCCGGTGATTACAGAGTGTTCGCCAAGTGGTTCTGGCGTAGCCGGCAGGTGATTTTGCCATGTCCGGCATGTGGTTCCAGAGAGTCGAGCATGTGGTTCCGGCGTGCTCGACAATTGGTTCAGGCAGGTCCGGCAGAGGGTTCCGGTCTGTCCGGGAGGTGGTTCCGGCGTGTCCGGCATTGGTTCCGGCACGTCTGA
Organism: Equus caballus; assembly: GCF_041296265.1. Taxonomy (NCBI): domain Eukaryota; kingdom Metazoa; phylum Chordata; class Mammalia; order Perissodactyla; family Equidae; genus Equus; species Equus caballus. The sequence continues at coordinate 78,211 of NW_027221871.1, read as the reverse complement.
GAGGTGGTTCTATCATGCCCGGCAGGTGATTCAGAGAGTCCACCACGTGGTTTTGGCGTAGCCGGCAGGTGATTTTGGCGTGTCCGGCAGGTTTGTCAGGCGAGTTGAGCAGGTGCTTCCGGCATGCCCGAAAGCTGATTCCGGTGTGTCCGGTAGGTGGTTCCGGCGTGTACGGCACGTGGTTCTGGTACGTCTCAGAGGTGGTTGCGCATGCCCAACGGGCGATTCTGGACAGTCCGCCACGTGGTTCTGGCACGTCTGAGAGGTGGTTCCAGCATGCCCGGCAGGTCATCCCGGAGAGTCCTCCAAGTGGTTCTGGCATAGCCCGCAGGTGTTTTTGGCGAGTCCGGCAGGTGGTTCCGTCGTGCTCGGCAGGTGGTTCAGGCGTGGCCGGCAGGTGGTTCCAGTCTGTCCAGGACGTGGTTCCAGCGTGTCCGGCACACGGTTTCGTTATGTCTGAGAGGTGGCTTCTGCATGCACGGCAGGTCATTCCGGACTGTAGGCCCGGTGGTTCCCGCATAGCCAGCTGTTGATTTTGGCCTGTCTGGCGGGTGGTTCCTACGAGTCGAGCAGGTGGTTCCGGCTTGTCTGTCAGGTGGTTCCGGTCTGTCCGGTATGTGTTTCCGGCGTGTCCGGCACGTGCTTCCGGCACGTCTGAGTGGTGGTTCCGGCATGCGCGGCAGGTGATTCCGGAGTGTCCGCCAGGTGGATCTGGCGTACCCGACAGGTGATTTTGGCGTGTCCGGCAGGTGTTTCTGGCGAGTCGAGCAGGTGGGTCCGGCATGCTCGGCAGGTGCTTCCGGCGTGTCCGCCACGTGGTTCTGGTGTGTCTGAGAGCTGGTTCTGGCATGTCCGGCAGATGATTCCGGAGTGTCCACCAAGTGGTTCTGGTATACACGGCAGGTGATTTCGGCGTGTCAGGAAGGTGGTTCCGGCTAGTTGAGCAGGTGGATCAGGCGTGCTCGCCAGGGGGTTCAGGCGGGTCTGGCAGGTGGTTTCGGTGTGTTCGGGGAGTGGTTCCGGCATCTCAGGCACATGATTCTGACACGTCTGAGAGGTGGTTCCGGCCGTCCCAACAGGTGTTTCCGGAGTGTCCGCCAAGTGGTTCTGGCGTAGCTGGCAGGTGATGTTGGCGTGACCGGCAGGTGGTTCCAGCAAGCCCGGCAGGTGATTGCGGAGTGTCTGCCGAGTGGTTCTGGCATAGCCGGCAGGTGATTTTGGCGTGTCCAGCAGGTGATTTTGGCGAGTCGAGCAGGTGGTTCTGGCGTGCTCGGCAGGTGCTTCCGGTGTCATTGGCATGCGGTTCCGGCATGTCTGAGAGGTGGTTCCGCCATGCCCGGCAGGTGATTCCGGAGTGTTCGCCAAGTGGTTCTGGCGTAGCCGGCAGGTGATTTTGCGTGTCCGGCAATGGTTCCGGCGAGTCGAGCCGGTGGTTCCGGCGTGTCCGGCAGGTGGTTCCGGCATGTCCAGCAGGTGGTTCCGGCGAGCTCAGCAGGTGCTTCCGGTCTCTCCGGCACGTGGTTGTGGCACGTCTGAGAGATGGTTCCGGCATGCCCGGCAGGTGATTCCGGAGTGTCCGGCATGTGGTTCTGGCACCTCTGAGAGGTGGTTCCGGCATGCCCGGCAGGTGGTTCCGGAGTGTCTGCCGAGTGGTTCTGGCGTAGCCGGCAGGTGATTCTGGCGTGTCCAGCAGGTGGTTCTGGGGAGTGGATCAGGTGGTTCCGGCATACTCGGCAGGTGGTACCGGCGTGTCCGGAACATGGTTCTGGCAAGTCTGAGAGGTGGTTCCGGCATGCCCGGCAGGTGATTCCGGAGTGTTCGCCAAGTGGTTCTGGCGTAGCCGGCAGGTGATTTTGCATGTCCGGCGGTGGTTCCGGCGAGTCGAGCCGGTGGTTCCGGCATGTCCGGCAGGTGGTTCCGGTCTGTCCAGCAGGTGGTTCTGGTGTGTCCGGCACGAGGTTCTGACACGTCTGAGAGGTTGTGTCGCCATTCACTTCACGTGATTCCGGCTTGTCCGCCAAGTGGTTCTAGTGTAGCGGGCAGGTGATTTTGGCGTGTCCGGCAGGTGGGACCGGTGAGTCAAGCAGGTGGTTCCGGCGAGTGTTTCCTGTGTTTCCGGTCTGTCCGGGAGATGGTTCCGGCCTGTCCGGCACGTGCTTCTGGCACTTCTGAGAGGTTGTGCTGGCATGCCCGGCAGGTGATTCTGGAGTGTCCGCCAAGTGGTTCTGGCGTAGCCGGCAGGTGATATCGGTGTGTCCGGCAGGTGGTTCTGGGGAGTGGATGAGGAACTTCCGGCATTCTCGGCATGTGCTTCCGCCGTCTCCAGCATGTGGTTTTGGCACCTCTGAGAGGTGGTTCCAGCATGCCCGGCAGGTGATTCCGGAGTGTCCGACAGGTGGTTGTGGCGTAACCCGCAGGTGTTTCTGGTGTGTCCGGCAGGTGGCTCTGGTGAGTCGAGCAGGTGGTTCCGGCGTGCTCGGCAGGTGGTTCCGGAAGGTCCGGCAGGTGTTTGCCGTCTGTCCATGACGTGGTTCCGGCATGCCCGCAAGGTGATTCTGGAGAGTCCACCAAGTGGTTTTGGCGTAGCCGGCATATGATTTTGGCCTGTGAGGCAGGTGGTTCCGGCATGTCCAGCAGGTGGTTCCGGCGAGCTCGGCAGGTGCTTCCGGTCTCTCCGGCACGTGGTTGTGGCACGTCTGAGAGATGGTTCCGGCATGCCCGGCAGGTGATTCCGGAGTGTCCGGCATGTGGTTCTGGCACCTCTGAGAGGTGGTTCCGGCATGCCCGGCAGGTGATTCAGGAGTCTCCGGCATGTGGTTCTGGCACCTCTGAGAGGTAGTTCCGGAACGCCTGGCATGTGATTCCGGAGTGTCTGCCGAGTGGTTCTGGCATAGCCGGCAGTTGATTTTGGCGTGTCAACTAGGTGGTTCTGGGGAGTGGATCAGCTGGTTCCGGTATACTCGGCAGGTGGTACCGGCGTGAACAGAACATGGTTCTGGCAATTCTGAGAGGTGGTTCCGGCATGCCCGACAGGTGATTCCGGAGTGTCCGCCAAGTGTTTCTGGCGTACCCGGCAGGTGATTTTGGCATGTCCGACAGGTGTTTCTTGCGAGTCGAGCAGGTGGCTCAGGCATGCTCAGCTGGTGATTCCGGCGTCTCAGGCACGTGGTTCTGGTGTGTCTGAGAGCTGGTTCTGGCATGTCTGGCAGATGATTCCGGAGTGTCCACCAAGTGGTTCTGGTATACCTGGCAGGTGATTTTGGCGTGTCAGGAAGGTGGTTCCGGCTAGTTGAGCAGGTGGATCAGGCGTGCTCGCCAGGGGGTTCAGGCGGGTCTGGCAGGTGGTTTCGGTGTGTTCTGGGTGTGGTTCAGGAATCTCAGGCACATGGTAATGGCACGTTTGAGAGGTGGTTCCGGCCGGCCCGACAGGTGTTTCCGGACTGTCTGCCAAGTGGTTCTGGTGTAGCTGGCAGGTGATGTTGGCGTGACCGGCAGCTGGTTCCAGCAAGCCCGGCAGGTGATTGCGGAGTGTCTGCCGAGTGGTTCTGGCGTAGCCGGCAGGTGATTTTGCATGTCCGGCGGTGGTTCCGGCGAGTCGAGCCGGTGGTTCCGGCATGTCCGACAGGTGGTTCCGGTCTGTCCAGCAGGTGGTTCTGGTGTGTCCGGCACGAGGTTCTGACACGTCTGAGAGGTTGTGTCGCCATTCACTTCACGTGATTCCGGCTTGTCCGCCAAGTGGTTCTAGTGTAGCGGGCAGGTGATTTTGGCGTGTCCGGCAGGTGGGACCGGTGAGTCAAGCAGGTGGTTCCGGCGAGTGTTTCCTGTGTTTCCGGTCTGTCCGGGAGATGGTTCCGGCCTGTCCGGCACGTGCTTCTGGCACTTCTGAGAGGCTGTGCTGGCATGCCCGGCAGGTGATTCTGGAGTGTCCGCCAAGTGGTTCTGGCGTAGCCGGCAGGTGATATCGGTGTGTCCGGCAGGTGGTTCTGGGGAGTGGATGAGGAACTTCCGGCATTCTCGGCATGTGCTTCCGCCGTCTCCAGCATGTGGTTTTGGCACCTCTGAGAGGTGGTTCCAGCATGCCCGGCAGGTGATTCCGGAGTGTCCGACAGGTGGTTGTGGCGTAACCCGCAGGTGTTTCTGGTGTGTCCGGCAGGTGGCTCTGGTGAGTCGAGCAGGTGGTTCCGGCGTGCTCGGCAGGTGGTTCCGGCAGGTCCGGCAGGTGTTTGCCGTCTGTCCATGACGTGGTTCCGGCATGCCCGCAAGGTGATTCTGGAGTGTCCACCAAGTGGTTTTGGCGTAGCCGGCATATGATTTTGGCCTGTGAGGCAGGTGGTTCCGGCATGTCCAGCAGGTGGTTCCGGCGAGCTCGGCAGGTGCTTCCGGTCTCTCCGGCACGTGGTTGTGGCACGTCTGAGAGATGGTTCCGGCATGCCCGGCAGGTGATTCCGGAGTGTCCGGCATGTGGTTCTGGCACCTCTGAGAGGTGGTTCCGGCATGCCCGGCAGGTGATTCAGGAGTCTCCGGCATGTGGTTCTGGCACCTCTGAGAGGTAGTTCCGGAACGCCTGGCATGTGATTCCGGAGTGTCTGCCGAGTGGTTCTGGCATAGCCGGCAGTTGATTTTGGCGTGTCAACTAGGTGGTTCTGGGGAGTGGATCAGCTGGTTCCGGTATACTCGGCAGGTGGTACCGGCGTGAACAGAACATGGTTCTGGCAAGTCTGAGAGGTGGTTCCGGCATGCCCGACAGGTGATTCCGGAGTGTCCGCCAAGTGTTTCTGGCGTACCCGGCAGGTGATTTTGGCATGTCCGACAGGTGTTTCTTGCGAGTCGAGCAGGTGGCTCAGGCATGCTCAGCTGGTGCTTCCGGCGTCTCAGGCACGTGGTTCTGGTGTGTCTGAGAGCTGGTTCTGGCATGTCCGGCAGATGATTCCGGAGTGTCCACCAAGTGGTTCTGGTATACCTGGCAGGTGATTTTGGCGTGTCAGGAAGGTGGTTCCGGCTAGTTGAGCAGGTGGATGAGGCGTGCTCGCCAGGGGGTTCAGGCGGGTCTGGCAGGTGGTTTCGGTGTGTTCTGGGTGTGGTTCAGGAATCTCAGGCACATGGTAATGGCACGTTTGAGAGGTGGTTCCGGCCGGCCCGACAGGTGTTTCCGGACTGTCTGCCAAGTGGTTCTGGTGTAGCTGGCAGGTGATGTTGGCGTGACCGGCAGGTGGTTCCAGCAAGCCCGGCAGGTGATTGCGGAGTGTCTGCCGAGTGGTTCTGGTGTAGCTGGCAGGTGATGTTGGCTTGACGGGCAGCTGGTTCCAGCAAGCCCGGCAGGTGATTGCGGAGTCTCTGCCGAGTGGTTCTGGCGTAGCCGGCAGGTGATTTTGCATGTCCGGTGGTGGTTCCGGCGAGTCGAGCCGGTGGTTCCGGCGTGTCCGGCAGGTGGTTCCGGTCTGTCCGGCAGGTGGTTCTGGCGTGTCCGGCACGAGGTTCTGGCACGTCTGAGAGGTGGTTCCGGCATGCCCGACAGGTGATTCCGGAGTGTCCGCCACGTGGTTCTGGCGTACCCGGCAGGTGATTTTGGCGTTTCTGGCAGGTGTTTCTTGCAAGTCGAGCATGTGGCTCAGGCATGCTCAGCAGGTGCTTCCGGCGTGTCCGGCACGTGGTTCTGGTGTGTCTGAGAGCTGGTTCTGGCATGTCTGGCAGATGATTCTGGAGTGTCCACCAAGTGGTTCTGGCATACCCGGCAGGTGATTTTGTCCTGTCAGGTACTTGGTTCCGGCGAGTCGAACAGGTGGTTCCGGCGTGCTCGAGTGGTGCTTCCGGTGTCATTGTCACGTGGTTCTGGCATGTCTGAGAGGTGGTTCCGGCATGCCGGGCAGGTGATTCAGGAGTGTCGTGTAAGTGGTTCTGGTGTAGCCGGCAGTTCCTTTTGGCGTGTCCGGCACGTGGGTACTGAAAGTCGAGCAGGTGGTTCCGGCGTGCTCGGCAGGTGGTCCAGGCGTGTCTGGCAGGTGGTTCCAGTCTGTCCAGGACGTGGTTCCAGCGTCTCTGGCACGTGGTTCTGGTGTGTCTGAGAGCTGGTTCTGGCATGTCCGGCAGAGATTCCGGAGTGTCCGTCAAGTGCTTCTGGCATGCCCGGCAGGTGATTTTGGCGTGTGAGGTACGTGATTCGGGCGAGTCGAGCAGGTGGTTCCGGCATGTCTGGTAGGTGGTTTCGGTGTGTTCAGGCTGTGGTTCCGGCATCTCATGCACATGGTTCTGTCACGTCTCAGATGTCGTTCCGGCCGGCCCGACAGGTGTTTCTGCAGTGTCCGCCAAGTGGTTCCGGCGTAGTTGGCAGGTGATTTTGGCATGACCGGCAGGTGGTTCCAGCAAGCCCGGCAGGTGATTGCGAAGTGTTCACCAACTGGTTGTGGCGTAGACGGCAGGTGATTTTTGCGTCTCCGGCAGGTGGTTCTGGTGAGTCGAGCAGGAGGTTCCTGCGTGCTCGGCAGGTGCTTCCGGTGTCATTGGCACGTGGTTCTGGCATGTCCGAGAGGTGGTTCCGGCATGCCCGGCCGGTGATTACAGAGTGTTCGCCAAGTGGTTCTGGCGTAGCCGGCAGGTGATTTTGCCATGTCCGGCATGTGGTTCCAGAGAGTCGAGCATGTGGTTCCGGCGTGCTCGACAATTGGTTCAGGCAGGTCCGGCAGAGGGTTCCGGTCTGTCCGGGAGGTGGTTCCGGCGTGTCCGGCATTGGTTCCGGCACGTCTGAGAGGTGGTTCTATCATGCCCGGCAGGTGATTCAGAGAGTCCACCACGTGGTTTTGGCGTAGCCGGCAGGTGATTTTGGCGTGTCCGGCAGGTTTTTCAGGCGAGTTGAGCAGGTGCTTCCGGCATGCCCGAAAGCTGATTCCGGTGTGTCCGGTAGGTGGTTCCGGCGTGTACGGCACGTGGTTCTGGTACGTCTCAGAGGTGGTTGCGCATGCCCAACAGGCGATTCTGGACAGTCCGCCACGTGGTTCTGGCACGTCTGAGAGGTGGTTCCAGCATGCCCGGCAGGTCATCCCGGAGAGTCCTCCAAGTGGTTCTGGCATAGCCCGCAGGTGTTTTTGGCGAGTCCGGCAGGTGGTTCCGTCGTGCTCGGCAGGTGGTTCAGGCGTGGCCGGCAGGTGGTTCCAGTCTGTCCAGGACGTGGTTCCAGCGTGTCCGGCACACGGTTTCGTTATGTCTGAGAGGTGGCTTCTGCATGCACGGCAGGTCATTCCGGACTGTAGGCCAGGTGGTTCCCGCATAGCCAGCTGTTGATTTTGGCCTGTCTGGCGGGTGGTTCCTACGAGTCGAGCAGGTGGTTCCGGCTTGTCTGTCAGGTGGTTCCGGTCTGTCCGGTATGTGTTTCCGGCGTGTCCGGCACGTGCTTCCGGCACGTCTGAGTGGTGGTTCCGGCATGCGCGGCAGGTGATTCCGGAGTGTCCGCCAGGTGGATCTGGCGTACCCGACAGGTGATTTTGGCGTGTCCGGCAGGTGTTTCTGGCGAGTCGAGCAGGTGGGTCCGGCATGCTCGGCAGGTGCTTCCGGCGTGTCCGCCACGTGGTTCTGGTGTGTCTGAGAGCTGGTTCTGGCATGTCCGGCAGATGATTCCGGAGTGTCCACCAAGTGGTTCTGGTATACACGGCAGGTGATTTCGGCGTGTCAGGAAGGTGGTTCCGGCTAGTTGAGCAGGTGGATCAGGCGTGCTCGCCAGGGGGTTCAGGCGGGTCTGGCAGGTGGTTTCGGTGTGTTCGGGGAGTGGTTCCGGCATCTCAGGCACATGATTCTGACACGTCTGAGAGGTGGTTCCGGCCGTCCCAACAGGTGTTTCCGGAGTGTCCGCCAAGTGGTTCTGGCGTAGCTGGCAGGTGATGTTGGCGTGACCGGCAGGTGGTTCCAGCAAGCCCGGCAGGTGATTGCGGAGTGTCTGCCGAGTGGTTCTGGCGTAGCCGGCAGGTGATTTTGGCGTGTCCAGCAGGTGGTTTTGGCGAGTCGAGCAGGTGGTTCTGGCGTGCTCGGCAGGTGCTTCCGGTGTCATTGGCATGCGGTTCCGGCATGTCTGAGAGGTGGTTCCGCCATGCCCGGCAGGTGATTCCGGAGTGTTCGCCAAGTGGTTCTGGCGTAGCCGGCAGGTGATTTTGCGTGTCCGGCAATGGTTCCGGCGAGTCGAGCCGGTGGTTCCGGCGTGTCCGGCAGGTGGTTCCGGCATGTCCAGCAGGTGGTTCCGGCGAGCTCAGCAGGTGCTTCCGGTCTCTCCGGCACGTGGTTGTGGCACGTCTGAGAGATGGTTCCGGCATGCCCGGCAGGTGATTCCGGAGTGTCCGGCATGTGGTTCTGGCACCTCTGAGAGGTGGTTCCGGCATGCCCGGCAGGTGGTTCCGGAGTGTCTGCCGAGTGGTTCTGGCGTAGCCGGCAGGTGATTCTGGCGTGTCCAGCAGGTGGTTCTGGGGAGTGGATCAGGTGGTTCCGGCATACTCGGCAGGTGGTACCGGCGTGTCCGGAACATGGTTCTGGCAAGTCTGAGAGGTGGTTCCGGCATGCCCGGCAGGTGATTCCGGAGTGTTCGCCAAGTGGTTCTGGCGTAGCCGGCAGGTGATTTTGCATGTCCGGCGGTGGTTCCGGCGAGTCGAGCCGGTGGTTCCGGCATGTCCGGCAGGTGGTTCCGGTCTGTCCAGCAGGTGGTTCTGGTGTGTCCGGCACGAGGTTCTGACACGTCTGAGAGGTTGTGTCGCCATTCACTTCACGTGATTCCGGCTTGTCCGCCAAGTGGTTCTAGTGTAGCGGGCAGGTGATTTTGGCGTGTCCGGCAGGTGGGACCGGTGAGTCAAGCAGGTGGTTCCGGCGAGTGTTTCCTGTGTTTCCGGTCTGTCCGGGAGATGGTTCCGGCCTGTCCGGCACGTGCTTCTGGCACTTCTGAGAGGTTGTGCTGGCATGCCCGGCAGGTGATTCTGGAGTGTCCGCCAAGTGGTTCTGGCGTAGCCGGCAGGTGATATCGGTGTGTCCGGCAGGTGGTTCTGGGGAGTGGATGAGGAACTTCCGGCATTCTCGGCATGTGCTTCCGCCGTCTCCAGCATGTGGTTTTGGCACCTCTGAGAGGTGGTTCCAGCATGCCCGGCAGGTGATTCCGGAGTGTCCGACAGGTGGTTGTGGCGTAACCCGCAGGTGTTTCTGGTGTGTCCGGCAGGTGGCTCTGGTGAGTCGAGCAGGTGGTTCCGGCGTGCTCGGCAGGTGGTTCCGGCAGGTCCGGCAGGTGTTTGCCGTCTGTCCATGACGTGGTTCCGGCATGCCCGCAAGGTGATTCTGGAGTGTCCACCAAGTGGTTTTGGCGTAGCCGGCATATGATTTTGGCCTGTGAGGCAGGTGGTTCCGGCATGTCCAGCAGGTGGTTCCGGCGAGCTCGGCAGGTGCTTCCGGTCTCTCCGGCACGTGGTTGTGGCACGTCTGAGAGATGGTTCCGGCATGCCCGGCAGGTGATTCCGGAGTGTCCGGCATGTGGTTCTGGCACCTCTGAGAGGTGGTTCCGGCATGCCCGGCAGGTGATTCAGGAGTCTCCGGCATGTGGTTCTGGCACCTCTGAGAGGTAGTTCCGGAACGCCTGGCATGTGATTCCGGAGTGTCTGCCGAGTGGTTCTGGCATAGCCGGCACTTGATTTTGGCGTGTCAACTAGGTGGTTCTGGGGAGTGGATCAGCTGGTTCCGGTATACTCGGCAGGTGGTACCGGCGTGAACAGAACATGGTTCTGGCAAGTCTGAGAGGTGGTTCCGGCATGCCCGACAGGTGATTCCGGAGTGTCCGCCAAGTGTTTCTGGTGTACCCGGCAGGTGATTTTGGCATGTCCGACAGGTGTTTCTTGCGAGTCGAGCAGGTGGCTCAGGCATGCTCAGCTGGTGCTTCCGGCGTCTCAGGCACGTGGTTCTGGTGTGTCTGAGAGCTGGTTCTGGCATGTCCGGCAGATGATTCCGGAGTGTCCACCAAGTGGTTCTGGTATACCTGGCAGGTGATTTTGGCGTGTCAGGAAGGTGGTTCCGGCTAGTTGAGCAGGTGGATCAGGCGTGCTCGCCAGGGGGTTCAGGCGGGTCTGGCAGGTGGTTTCGGTGTGTTCTGGGTGTGGTTCAGGAATCTCAGGCACATGGTAATGGCACGTTTGAGAGGTGGTTCCGGCCGGCCAGACAGGTGTTTCCGGACTGTCTGCCAAGTGGTTCTGGTGTAGCTGGCAGGTGATGTTGGCGTGACCGGCAGGTGGTTCCAGCAAGCCCGGCAGGTGATTGCGGAGTGTCTGCCGAGTGGTTCTGGCGTAGCCGGCAGGTGATTTTGCATGTCCGGCGGTGGTTCCGGCGAGTCGAGCCGGTGGTTCCGGCGTGTCCGGCAGGTGGTTCCGGTCTGTCCGGCAGGTGGTTCTGGCGTGTCCGGCACGAGGTTCTGGCACGTCTGAGAGGTGGTTCCGGCATGCCCGACAGGTGATTCCGGAGTGTCCGCCACGTGGTTCTGGCGTACCCGGCAGGTGATTTTGGCGTTTCTGGCAGGTGTTTCTTGCAAGTCGAGCATGTGGCTCAGGCATGCTCAGCAGGTGCTTCCGGCGTGTCCGGCACGTGGTTCTGGTGTGTCTGAGAGCTGGTTCTGGCATGTCTGGCAGATGATTCTGGAGTGTCCACCAAGTGGTTCTGGCATACCCGGCAGGTGATTTTGTCCTGTCAGGTACTTGGTTCCGGCGAGTCGAACAGGTGGTTCCGGCGTGCTCGAGTGGTGCTTCCGGTGTCATTGTCACGTGGTTCTGGCATGTCTGAGAGGTGGTTCCGGCATGCCGGGCAGGTGATTCAGGAGTGTCGTGTAAGTGGTTCTGGTGTAGCCGGCAGTTCCTTTTGGCGTGTCCGGCACGTGGGTACTGAAAGTCGAGCAGGTGGTTCCGGCGTGCTCGGCAGGTGGTCCAGGCGTGTCCGGCAGGTGGTTCCAGTCTGTCCAGGACGTGGTTCCAGCGTCTCTGGCACGTGGTTCTGGTGTGTCTGAGAGCTGGTTCTGGCATGTCCGGCAGAGATTCCGGAGTGTCCGTCAAGTGCTTCTGGCATGCCCGGCAGGTGATTTTGGCGTGTGAGGTACGTGATTCGGGCGAGTCGAGCAGGTGGTTCCGGCATGTCTGGTAGGTGGTTTCGGTGTGTTCGGGCTGTGGTTCCGGCATCTCATGCACATGGTTCTGTCACGTCTCAGATGTCGTTCCGGCCGGCCCGACAGGTGTTTCTGCAGTGTCCGCCAAGTGGTTCCGGCGTAGTTGGCAGGTGATTTTGGCATGACCGGCAGGTGGTTCCAGCAAGCCCGGCAGGTGATTGCGAAGTGTTCACCAACTGGTTGTGGCGTAGACGGCAGGTGATTTTTGCGTCTCCGGCAGGTGGTTCTGGTGAGTCGAGCAGGAGGTTCCTGCGTGCTCGGCAGGTGCTTCCGGTGTCATTGGCACGTGGTTCTGGCATGTCCGAGAGGTGGTTCCGGCATGCCCGGCCGGTGATTACAGAGTGTTCGCCAAGTGGTTCTGGCGTAGCCGGCAGGTGATTTTGCCATGTCCGGCATGTGGTTCCAGAGAGTCAAGCATGTGGTTCCGGCGTGCTCGACAATTGGTTCAGGCAGGTCCGGCAGAGGGTTCCGGTCTGTCCGGGAGGTGGTTCCGGCGTGTCCGGCATTGGTTCCGGCACATCTGAGAGGTGGTTCTATCATGCCCGGCAGGTGATTCAGAGAGTCCACCACGTGGTTTTGGCGTAGCCGGCAGGTGATTTTGGCGTGTCCGGCAGGTTTGTCAGGCGAGTTGAGCAGGTGCTTCCGGCATGCCCGAAAGCTGATTCCGGTGTGTCCGGTAGGTGGTTCCGGCGTGTACGGCACGTGGTTCTGGTACGTCTCAGAGGTGGTTGCGCATGCCCAACAGGCGATTCTGGACAGTCCGCCACGTGGTTCTGGCACGTCTGAGAGGTGGTTCCAGCATGCCCGGCAGGTCATCCCGGAGAGTCCTCCAAGTGGTTCTGGCATAGCCCACAGGTGTTTTTGGCGAGTCCGGCAGGTGGTTCCGTCGTGCTCGGCAGGTGGTTCAGGCGTGGCCGGCAGGTGGTTCCAGTCTGTCCAGGACGTGGTTCCAGCGTGTCCGGCACACGGTTTCGTTATGTCTGAGAGGTGGCTTCTGTATGCACGGCAGGTCATTCCAGACTGTAGGCCAGGTGGTTCCCGCATAGCCAGCTGTTGATTTTGGCCTGTCTGGCGGGTGGTTCCTACGAGTCGAGCAGGTGGTTCCGGCTTGTCTGTCAGGTGGTTCCGGTCTGTCCGGTATGTGTTTCCGGCGTGTCCGGCACGTGCTTCCGGCACGTCTGAGTGGTGGTTCCGGCATGCGCGGCAGGTGATTCCGGAGTGTCCGCCAGGTGGATCTGGCGTACCCGACAGGTGATTTTGGCGTGTCCGGCAGGTGTTTCTGGCGAGTCGAGCAGGTGGGTCCGGCATGCTCGGCAGGTGCTTCCGGCGTGTCCGCCACGTGGTTCTGGTGTGTCTGAGAGCTGGTTCTGGCATGTCCGGCAGATGATTCCGGAGTGTCCACCAAGTGGTTCTGGTATACACGGCAGGTGATTTCGGCGTGTCAGGAAGGTGGTTCCGGCTAGTTGAGCAGGTGGATCAGGCGTGCTCGCCAGGGGGTTCAGGCGGGTCTGGCAGGTGGTTTCGGTGTGTTCGGGGAGTGGTTCCGGCATCTCAGGCACATGATTCTGACACGTCTGAGAGGTGGTTCCGGCCGTCCCAACAGGTGTTTCCGGAGTGTCCGCCAAGTGGTTCTGGCGTAGCTGGCAGGTGATGTTGGCGTGACCGGCAGGTGGTTCCAGCAAGCCCGGCAGGTGATTGCGGAGTGTCTGCCGAGTGGTTCTGGCGTAGCCGGCAGGTGATTTTGGCGTGTCCAGCAGGTGGTTTTGGCGAGTCGAGCAGGTGGTTCTGGCGTGCTCGGCAGGTGCTTCCGGTGTCATTGGCATGCGGTTCCGGCATGTCTGAGAGGTGGTTCCGCCATGCCCGGCAGGTGATTCCGGAGTGTTCGCCAAGTGGTTCTGGCGTAGCCGGCAGGTGATTTTGCGTGTCCGGCAATGGTTCCGGCGAGTCGAGCCGGTGGTTCCGGCGTGTCCGGCAGGTGGTTCCGGCATGTCCAGCAGGTGGTTCCGGCGAGCTCAGCAGGTGCTTCCGGTCTCTCCGGCACGTGGTTGTGGCACGTCTGAGAGATGGTTCCGGCATGCCCGGCAGGTGACTCCGGAGTGTCCGGCATGTGGTTCTGGCACCTCTGAGAGGTGGTTCCGGCATGCCCGGCAGGTGGTTCCGGAGTGTCTGCCGAGTGGTTCTGGCGTAGCCGGCAGGTGATTCTGGCGTGTCCAGCAGGTGGTTCTGGGGAGTGGATCAGGTGGTTCCGGCATACTCGGCAGGTGGTACCGGCGTGTCCGGAACATGGTTCTGGCAAGTCTGAGAGGTGGTTCCGGCATGCCCGGCAGGTGATTCCGGAGTGTTCGCCAAGTGGTTCTGGCGTAGCCGGCAGGTGATTTTGCATGTCCGGCGGTGGTTCCGGCGAGTCGAGCCGGTGGTTCCGGCGTGTCCGGCAGGTGGTTCCGGCATGTCCAGCAGGTGGTTCCGGCGAGCTCAGCAGGTGCTTCCGGTCTCTCCGGCACGTGGTTGTGGCACGTCTGAGAGATGGTTCCGGCATGCCCGGCAGGTGACTCCGGAGTGTCCGGCATGTGGTTCTGGCACCTCTGAGAGGTGGTTCCGGCATGCCCGGCAGGTGGTTCCGGAGTGTCTGCCGAGTGGTTCTGGCGTAGCCGGCAGGTGATTCTGGCGTGTCCAGCAGGTGGTTCTGGGGAGTGGATCAGGTGGTTCCGGCATACTCGGCAGGTGGTACCGGCGTGTCCGGAACATGGTTCTGGCAAGTCTGAGAGGTGGTTCCGGCATGCCCGGCAGGTGATTCCGGAGTGTTCGCCAAGTGGTTCTGGCGTAGCCGGCAGGTGATTTTGCATGTCCGGCGGTGGTTCCGGCGAGTCGAGCCGGTGGTTCCGGCATGTCCGGCAGGTGGTTCCGGTCTGTCCAGCAGGTGGTTCTGGTGTGTCCGGCACGAGGTTCTGACACGTCTGAGAGGTTGTGTCGCCATTCACTTCACGTGATACCGGCTTGTCCGCCAAGTGGTTCTAGTGTAGCGGGCAGGTGATTTTGGCGTGTCCGGCAGGTGGGACCGGTGAGTCAAGCAGGTGGTTCCGGCGAGTGTTTCCTGTGTTTCCGGTCTGTCCGGGAGATGGTTCCGGCCTGTCCGGCACGTGCTTCTGGCACTTCTGAGAGGCTGTGCTGGCATGCCCGGCAGGTGATTCTGGAGTGTCCGCCAAGTGGTTCTGGCGTAGCCGGCAGGTGATATCGGTGTGTCCGGCAGGTGGTTCTGGGGAGTGGATGAGGAACTTCCGGCATTCTCGGCATGTGCTTCCGCCGTCTCCAGCATGTGGTTTTGGCACCTCTGAGAGGTGGTTCCAGCATGCCCGGCAGGTGATTCCGGAGTGTCCGACAGGTGGTTGTGGCGTAACCCGCAGGTGTTTCTGGTGTGTCCGGCAGGTGGCTCTGGTGAGTCGAGCAGGTGGTTCCGGCGTGCTCGGCAGGTGGTTCCGGCAGGTCCGGCAGGTGTTTGCCGTCTGTCCATGACGTGGTTCCGGCATGCCCGCAAGGTGATTCTGGAGTGTCCACCAAGTGGTTTTGGCGTAGCCGGCATATGATTTTGGCCTGTGAGGCAGGTGGTTCCGGCATGTCCAGCAGGTGGTTCCGGCGAGCTCGGCAGGTGCTTCCGGTCTCTCCGGCACGTGGTTGTGGCACGTCTGAGAGATGGTTCCGGCATGCCCGGCAGGTGATTCCGGAGTGTCCGGCATGTGGTTCTGGCACCTCTGAGAGGTGGTTCCGGCATGCCCGGCAGGTGATTCAGGAGTCTCCGGCATGTGGTTCTGGCACCTCTGAGAGGTAGTTCCGGAACGCCTGGCATGTGATTCCGGAGTGTCTGCCGAGTGGTTCTGGCATAGCCGGCACTTGATTTTGGCGTGTCAACTAGGTGGTTCTGGGGAGTGGATCAGCTGGTTCCGGTATACTCGGCAGGTGGTACCGGCGTGAACAGAACATGGTTCTGGCAAGTCTGAGAGGTGGTTCCGGCATGCCCGACAGGTGATTCCGGAGTGTCTGCCAAGTGTTTCTGGCGTACCCGGCAGGTGATTTTGGCATGTCCGACAGGTGTTTCTTGCGAGTCGAGCAGGTGGCTCAGGCATGCTCAGCTGGTGCTTCCGGCGTCTCAGGCACGTGGTTCTGGTGTGTCTGAGAGCTGGTTCTGGCATGTCCGGCAGATGATTCCGGAGTGTCCACCAAGTGGTTCTGGTATACCTGGCAGGTGATTTTGGCGTGTCAGGAAGGTGGTTCCGGCTAGTTGAGCAGGTGGATCAGGCGTGCTCGCCAGGGGGTTCAGGCGGGTCTGGCAGGTGGTTTCGGTGTGTTCTGGGTGTGGTTCAGGAATCTCAGGCACATGGTAATGGCACGTTTGAGAGGTGGTTCCGGCCGGCCCGACAGGTGTTTCCGGACTGTCTGCCAAGTGGTTCTGGTGTAGCTGGCAGGTGATGTTGGCGTGACCGGCAGCTGGTTCCAGCAAGCCCGGCAGGTGATTGCGGAGTGTCTGCCGAGTGGTTCTGGCGTAGCCGGCAGGTGATTTTGCATGTCCGGCGGTGGTTCCGGCGAGTCGAGCCGGTGGTTCCGGCGTGTCCGGCAGGTGGTTCCGGTCTGTCCGGCAGGTGGTTCTGGCGTGTCCGGCACGAGGTTCTGGCACGTCTGAGAGGTGGTTCCGGCATGGCCGACAGGTGATTCCGGAGTGTCCGCCACGTGGTTCTGGCGTACCCGGCAGGTGATTTTGGCGTTTCTGGCAGGTGTTTCTTGCAAGTCAAGCATGTGGCTCAGGCATGCTCAGCAGGTGCTTCCGGCGTGTCCGGCACGTGGTTCTGGTGTGTCTGAGAGCTGGTTCTGGCATGTCTGGCAGATGATTCTGGAGTGTCCACCAAGTGGTTCTGGCATACCCGGCAGGTGATTTTGTCCTGTCAGGTACTTGGTTCCGGCGAGTCGAACAGGTGGTTCCGGCGTGCTCGAGTGGTGCTTCCGGTGTCATTGTCACGTGGTTCTGGCATGTCTGAGAGGTGGTTCCGGCATGCCGGGCAGGTGATTCAGGAGTGTCGTGTAAGTGGTTCTGGTGTAGCCGGCAGTTCCTTTTGGCGTGTCCGGCACGTGGGTACTGAAAGTCGAGCAGGTGGTTCCGGCGTGCTCGGCAGGTGGTCCAGGCGTGTCCGGCAGGTGGTTCCAGTCTGTCCAGGACGTGGTTCCAGCGTCTCTGGCACGTGGTTCTGGTGTGTCTGAGAGCTGGTTCTGGCATGTCCGGCAGAGATTCCGGAGTGTCCGTCAAGTGCTTCTGGCATGCCCGGCAGGTGATTTTGGCGTGTGAGGTACGTGATTCGGGCGAGTCGAGCAGGTGGTTCCGGCATGTCTGGTAGGTGGTTTCGGTGTGTTCGGGCTGTGGTTCCGGCATCTCATGCACATGGTTCTGTCACGTCTCAGATGTCGTTCCGGCCGGCCCGACAGGTGTTTCTGCAGTGTCCGCCAAGTGGTTCCGGCGTAGTTGGCAGGTGATTTTGGCATGACCGGCAGGTGGTTCCAGCAAGCCCGGCAGGTGATTGCGAAGTGTTCAACAACTGGTTGTGGCGTAGACGGCAGGTGATTTTTGCGTCTCCGGCAGGTGGTTCTGGTGAGTCGAGCAGGAGGTTCCTGCGTGCTCGGCAGGTGCTTCCGGTGTCATTGGCACGTGGTTCTGGCATGTCCGAGAGGTGGTTCCGGCATGCCCGGCCGGTGATTACAGAGTGTTTGCCAAGTGGTTCTGGCGTAGCCGGCAGGTGATTTTGCCATGTCCGGCATGTGGTTCCAGAGAGTCGAGCATGTGGTTCCGGCGTGCTTGACAATTGGTTCAGGCAGGTCCGGCAGTGGGTTCCGGTCTGTCTGGGAGGTGGCTCCGGCGTGTCCGGCATTGGTTCCGGCACGTCTGAGAGGTGGTTCTATCATGCCCGGCAGGTGATTCAGAGAGTCCACCACGTGGTTTTGGCGTAGCCGGCAGGTGATTTTGGCGTGTCCGGCAGGTTTTTCAGGCGAGTTGAGCAGGTGCTTCCGGCATGCCCGAAAGCTGATTCCGGTGTGTCCGGTAGGTGGTTCCGGCGTGTACGGCACGTGGTTCTGGTATGTCTCAGGTGTGGTTGCGCATGCCCAACAGGCGATTCTGGACAGTCCGCCACGTGGTTCTGGCACGTCTGAGAGGTGGTTCCAGCATGCCCGGCAGGTCATCCCGGAGAGTCCTCCAAGTGGTTCTGGCATAGCCCACAGGTGTTTTTGGCGAGTCCGGCAGGTGGTTCCGTCGTGCTCGGCAGGTGGTTCAGGCGTGGCCGGCAGGTGGTTCCAGTCTGTCCAGGACGTGGTTCCAGCGTGTCCGGCACACGGTTTCGTTATGTCTGAGAGGTGGCTTCTGCATGCACGGCAGGTCATTCCGGACTGTAGGCCAGGTGGTTCCCGCATAGCCAGCTGTTGATTTTGGCCTGTCTGGAGGGTGGTTCCTACGAGTTGAGCAGGTGGTTCCGGCTTGTCTGTCAGGTGGTTCCGGTCTGTCCGGTATGTGTTTCCGGCGTGTCCGGCACGTGCTTCCAGCACGTCTGAGTGGTGGTTCCGGCATGCGCGGCAGGTGATTCCGGAGTGTCCGCCAGGTGGATCTGGCGTACCCGACAGGTGATTTTGGCGTGTCCGGCAGGTGTTTCTGGCGAGTCGAGCAGGTGGGTCCGGCATGCTCGGCAGGTGCTTCCGGCGTGTCCGCCACGTGGTTCTGGTGTGTCTGAGAGCTGGTTCTGGCATGTCCGGCAGATGATTCCGGAGTGTCCACCAAGTGGTTCTGGTATACACGGCAGGTGATTTCGGCGTGTCAGGAAGGTGGTTCCGGCTAGTTGAGCAGGTGGATCAGGCGTGCTCGCCAGGGGGTTCAGGCGGGTCTGGCAGGTGGTTTCGGTGTGTTCGGGGAGTGGTTCCGGCATCTCAGGCACATGATTCTGACACGTCTGAGAGGTGGTTCCGGCCGTCCCAACAGGTGTTTCCGGAGTGTCCGCCAAGTGGTTCTGGCGTAGCTGGCAGGTGATCTTGGCGTGACCGGCAGGTGGTTCCAGCAAGCCCGGCAGGTGATTGCGGAGTGTCTGCCGAGTGGTTCTGGCGTAGCCAGCAGGTGATTTTGGCGTGTCCAGCAGGTGGTTTTGGCGAGTCGAGCAGGTGGTTCTGGCGTGCTCGGCAGGTGCTTCCGGTGTCATTGGCATGCGGTTCCGGCATGTCTGAGAGGTGGTTCCGCCATGCCCGGCAGGTGATTCCGGAGTGTTCGCCAAGTGGTTCTGGCGTAGCCAGCAGGTGATTTTGCGTGTCCGGCAATGGTTCCGGCGAGTCGAGCCGGTGGTTCCGGCGTGTCCGGCAGGTGGTTCCGGCATGTCCAGCAGGTGGTTCCGGCGAGCTCAGCAGGTGCTTCCGGTCTCTCCGGCACGTGGTTGTGGCACGTCTGAGAGATGGTTCCGGCATGCCCGGCAGGTGACTCCGGAGTGTCCGGCATGTGGTTCTGGCACCTCTGAGAGGTGGTTCCGGCATGCCCGGCAGGTGGTTCCGGAGTGTCTGCCGAGTGGTTCTGGCGTAGCCGGCAGGTGATTCTGGCGTGTCCAGCAGGTGGTTCTGGGGAGTGGATCAGGTGGTTCCGGCATACTCGGCAGGTGGTACCGGCGTGTCCGGAACATGGTTCTGGCAAGTCTGAGAGGTGGTTCCGGCATGCCCGGCAGGTGATTCCGGAGTGTTCGCCAAGTGGTTCTGGCGTAGCCGGCAGGTGATTTTGCATGTCCGGCGGTGGTTCCGGCGAGTCGAGCCGGTGGTTCCGGCATGTCCGGCAGGTGGTTCCGGTCTGTCCAGCAGGTGGTTCTGGTGTGTCCGGCACGAGGTTCTGACACGTCTGAGAGGTTGTGTCGCCATTCACTTCACGTGATTCCGGCTTGTCCGCCAAGTGGTTCTAGTGTAGCGGGCAGGTGATTTTGGCGTGTCCGGCAGGTGGGACCGGTGAGTCAAGCAGGTGGTTCCGGCGAGTGTTTCCTGTGTTTCCGGTCTGTCCGGGAGATGGTTCCGGCCTGTCCGGCACGTGCTTCTGGCACTTCTGAGAGGCTGTGCTGGCATGCCCGGCAGGTGATTCTGGAGTGTCCGCCAAGTGGTTCTGGCGTAGCCGGCAGGTGATATCGGTGTGTCCGGCAGGTGGTTCTGGGGAGTGGATGAGGAACTTCCGGCATTCTCGGCATGTGCTTCCGCCGTCTCCAGCATGTGGTTTTGGCACCTCTGAGAGGTGGTTCCAGCATGCCCGGCAGGTGATTCCGGAGTGTCCGACAGGTGGTTGTGGCGTAACCCGCAGGTGTTTCTGGTGTGTCCGGCAGGTGGCTCTGGTGAGTCGAGCAGGTGGTTCCGGCGTGCTCGGCAGGTGGTTCCGGCAGGTCCGGCAGGTGTTTGCCGTCTGTCCATGACGTGGTTCCGGCATGCCCGCAAGGTGATTCTGGAGTGTCCACCAAGTGGTTTTGGCGTAGCCGGCATATGATTTTGGCCTGTGAGGCAGGTGGTTCCGGCATGTCCAGCAGGTGGTTCCGGCGAGCTCGGCAGGTGCTTCCGGTCTCTCCGGCACGTGGTTGTGGCACGTCTGAGAGATGGTTCCGGCATGCCCGGCAGGTGATTCCGGAGTGTCCGGCATGTGGTTCTGGCACCTCTGAGAGGTGGTTCCGGCATGCCCGGCAGGTGATTCAGGAGTCTCCGGCATGTGGTTCTGGCACCTCTGAGAGGTAGTTCCGGAACGCCTGGCATGTGATTCCGGAGTGTCTGCCGAGTGGTTCTGGCATAGCCGGCACTTGATTTTGGCGTGTCAACTAGGTGGTTCTGGGGAGTGGATCAGCTGGTTCCGGTATACTCGGCAGGTGGTACCGGCGTGAACAGAACATGGTTCTGGCAAGTCTGAGAGGTGGTTCCGGCATGCCCGACAGGTGATTCCGGAGTGTCTGCCAAGTGTTTCTGGCGTACCCGGCAGGTGATTTTGGCATGTCCGACAGGTGTTTCTTGCGAGTCGAGCAGGTGGCTCAGGCATGCTCAGCTGGTGCTTCCGGCGTCTCAGGCACGTGGTTCTGGTGTGTCTGAGAGCTGGTTCTGGCATGTCCGGCAGATGATTCCGGAGTGTCCACCAAGTGGTTCTGGTATACCTGGCAGGTGATTTTGGCGTGTCAGGAAGGTGGTTCCGGCTAGTTGAGCAGGTGGATGAGGCGTGCTCGCCAGGGGGTTCAGGCGGGTCTGGCAGGTGGTTTCGGTGTGTTCTGGGTGTGGTTCAGGAATCTCAGGCACATGGTAATGGCACGTTTGAGAGGTGGTTCCGGCCGGCCCGACAGGTGTTTCCGGACTGTCTGCCAAGTGGTTCTGGTGTAGCTGGCAGGTGATGTTGGCGTGACCGGCAGCTGGTTCCAGCAAGCCCGGCAGGTGATTGCGGAGTGTCTGCCGAGTGGTTCTGGCGTAGCCGGCAGGTGATTTTGCATGTCCGGCGGTGGTTCCGGCGAGTCGAGCCGGTGGTTCCGGCGTGTCCGGCAGGTGGTTCCGGTCTGTCCGGCAGGTGGTTCTGGCGTGTCCGGCACGAGGTTCTGGCACGTCTGAGAGGTGGTTCCGGCATGGCCGACAGGTGATTCCGGAGTGTCCGCCACGTGGTTCTGGCGTACCCGGCAGGTGATTTTGGCGTTTCTGGCAGGTGTTTCTTGCAAGTCGAGCATGTGGCTCAGGCATGCTCAGCAGGTGCTTCCGGCGTGTCCGGCACGTGGTTCTGGTGTGTCTGAGAGCTGGTTCTGGCATGTCTGGCAGATGATTCTGGAGTGTCCACCAAGTGGTTCTGGCATACCCGGCAGGTGATTTTGTCCTGTCAGGTACTTGGTTCCGGCGAGTCGAACAGGTGGTTCCGGCGTGCTCGAGTGGTGCTTCCGGTGTCATTGTCACGTGGTTCTGGCATGTCTGAGAGGTGGTTCCGGCATGCCGGGCAGGTGATTCAGGAGTGTCGTGTAAGTGGTTCTGGTGTAGCCGGCAGTTCCTTTTGGCGTGTCCGGCACGTGGGTACTGAAAGTCGAGCAGGTGGTTCCGGCGTGCTCGGCAGGTGGTCCAGGCGTGTCCGGCAGGTGGTTCCAGTCTGTCCAGGACGTGGTTCCAGCGTCTCTGGCACGTGGTTCTGGTGTGTCTGAGAGCTGGTTCTGGCATGTCCGGCAGAGATTCCGGAGTGTCCGTCAAGTGCTTCTGGCATGCCCGGCAGGTGATTTTGGCGTGTGAGGTACGTGATTCGGGCGAGTCGAGCAGGTGGTTCCGGCATGTCTGGTAGGTGGTTTCGGTGTGTTCGGGCTGTGGTTCCGGCATCTCATGCACATGGTTCTGTCACGTCTCAGATGTCGTTCCGGCCGGCCCGACAGGTGTTTCTGCAGTGTCCGCCAAGTGGTTCCGGCGTAGTTGGCAGGTGATTTTGGCATGACCGGCAGGTGGTTCCAGCAAGCCCGGCAGGTGATTGTGAAGTGTTCACCAACTGGTTGTGGCGTAGACGGCAGGTGATTTTTGCGTCTCCGGCAGGTGGTTCTGGTGAGTCGAGCAGGAGGTTCCTGCGTGCTCGGCAGGTGCTTCCGGTGTCATTGGCACGTGGTTCTGGCATGTCCGAGAGGTGGTTCCGGCATGCCCGGCCGGTGATTACAGAGTGTTCGCCAAGTGGTTCTGGCGTAGCCGGCAGGTGATTTTGCCATGTCCGGCATGTGGTTCCAGAGAGTCGAGCATGTGGTTCCGGCGTGCTCGACAATTGGTTCAGGCAGGTCCGGCAGAGGGTTCCGGTCTGTCTGGGAGGTGGCTCCGGCGTGTCCGGCATTGGTTCCGGCACGTCTGAGAGGTGGTTCTATCTGCCCGGCAGGTGATTCAGAGAGTCCACCACGTGGTTTTGGCGTAGCCGGCAGGTGATTTTGGCGTGTCCGGCAGGTTTTTCAGGCGAGTTGAGCAGGTGCTTCCGGCATGCCCGAAAGCTGATTCCGGTGTGTCCGGTAGGTGGTTCCGGCGTGTACGGCACGTGGTTCTGGTATGTCTCAGAGGTGGTTGCGCATGCCCAACAGGCGATTCTGGACAGTCCGCCACGTGGTTCTGGCACGTCTGAGAGGTGGTTCCAGCATGCCCGGCAGGTCATCCCGGAGAGTCCTCCAAGTGGTTCTGGCATAGCCCGCAGGTGTTTTTGGCGAGTCCGGCAGGTGGTTCCGTCGTGCTCGGCAGGTGGTTCAGGCGTGGCCGGCAGGTGGTTCCAGTCTGTCCAGGACGTGGTTCCAGCGTGTCCGGCACACGGTTTCGTTATGTCTGAGAGGTGGCTTCTGCATGCACGGCAGGTCATTCCGGACTGTAGGCCAGGTGGTTCCCGCATAGCCAGCTGTTGATTTTGGCCTGTCTGGCGGGTGGTTCCTACGAGTCGAGCAGGTGGTTCCGGCTTGTCTGTCAGGTGGTTCCGGTCTGTCCGGTATGTGTTTCCGGCGTGTCCGGCACGTGCTTCCGGCACGTCTGAGTGGTGGTTCCGGCATGCGCGGCAGGTGATTCCGGAGTGTCCGCCAGGTGGATCTGGCGTACCCGACAGGTGATTTTGGCGTGTCCGGCAGGTGTTTCTGGCGAGTCGAGCAGGTGGGTCCGGCATGCTCGGCAGGTGCTTCCGGCGTGTCCGCCACGTGGTTCTGGTGTGTCTGAGAGCTGGTTCTGGCATGTCCGGCAGATGATTCCGGAGTGTCCACCAAGTGGTTCTGGTATACACGGCAGGTGATTTCGGCGTGTCAGGAAGGTGGTTCCGGCTAGTTGAGCAGGTGGATCAGGCGTGCTCGCCAGGGGGTTCAGGCGGGTCTGGCAGGTGGTTTCGGTGTGTTCGGGGAGTGGTTCCGGCATCTCAGGCACATGATTCTGACATGTCTGAGAGGTGGTTCCGGCCGTCCCAACAGGTGTTTCCGGAGTGTCCGCCAAGTGGTTCTGGCGTAGCTGGCAGGTGATGTTGGCGTGACCGGCAGGTGGTTCCAGCAAGCCCGGCAGGTGATTGCGGAGTGTCTGCCGAGTGGTTCTGGCGTAGCCGGCAGGTGATTTTGGCGTGTCCAGCAGGTGGTTTTGGCGAGTCGAGCAGGTGGTTCTGGCGTGCTCGGCAGGTGCTTCCGGTGTCATTGGCATGCGGTTCCGGCATGGCTGAGAGGTGGTTCCGCCATGCCCGGCAGGTGATTCCGGAGTGTTCGCCAAGTGGTTCTGGCGTAGCCGGCAGGTGATTTTGCGTGTCCGGCAATGGTTCCGGCGAGTCGAGCCGGTGGTTCCGGCGTGTCCGGCAGGTGGTTCCGGCATGTCCAGCAGGTGGTTCCGGCGAGCTCAGCAGGTGCTTCCTTTCTCTCCGGCACGTGGTTGTGGCACGTCTGAGAGATGGTTCCGGCATGCCCGGCAGGTGATTCCGGAGTGTCCGGCATGTGGTTCTGGCACCTCTGAGAGGTGGTTCCGGCATGCCCGGCAGGTGGTTCCGGAGTGTCTGCCGAGTGGTTCTGGCGTAGCCGGCAGGTGATTCTGGCGTGTCCAGCAGGTGGTTCTGGGGAGTGGATCAGGTGGTTCCGGCATACTCGGCAGGTGGTACCGGCGTGTCCGGAACATGGTTCTGGCAAGTCTGAGAGGTGGTTCCGGCATGCCCGGCAGGTGATTCCGGAGTGTTCGCCAAGTGGTTCTGGCGTAGCCGGCAGGTGATTTTGCATGTCCGGCGGTGGTTCCGGCGAGTCGAGCCGGTGGTTCCGGCATGTCCGGCAGGTGGTTCCGGTCTGTCCAGCAGGTGGTTCTGGTGTGTCCGGCACGAGGTTCTGACACGTCTGAGAGGTTGTGTCGCCATTCACTTCACGTGATTCCGGCTTGTCCGCCAAGTGGTTCTAGTGTAGCGGGCAGGTGATTTTGGCGTGTCCGGCAGGTGGGACCGGTGAGTCAAGCAGGTGGTTCCGGCGAGTGTTTCCTGTGTTTCCGGTCTGTCCGGGAGATGGTTCCGGCCTGTCCGGCACGTGCTTCTGGCACTTCTGAGAGGTTGTGCTGGCATGCCCGGCAGGTGATTCTGGAGTGTCCGCCAAGTGGTTCTGGCGTAGCCGGCAGGTGATATCGGTGTGTCCGGCAGGTGGTTCTGGGGAGTGGATGAGGAACTTCCGGCATTCTCGGCATGTGCTTCCGCCGTCTCCAGCATGTGGTTTTGGCACCTCTGAGAGGTGGTTCCAGCATGCCCGGCAGGTGATTCCGGAGTGTCCGACAGGTGGTTGTGGCGTAACCCGCAGGTGTTTCTGGTGGGTCCGGCAGGTGGCTCTGGTGAGTCGAGCAGGTGGTTCCGGCGTGCTCGGCAGGTGGTTCCGGCAGGTCCGGCAGGTGTTTGCCATCTGTCCATGACGTGGTTCCGGCATGCCCGCAAGGTGATTCTGGAGTGTCCACCAAGTGGTTTTGGCGTAGCCGGCATATGATTTTGGCCTGTGAGGCAGGTGGTTCCGGCATGTCCAGCAGGTGGTTCCGGTGAGCTCGGCAGGTGCTTCCGGTCTCTCCGGCACGTGGTTGTGGCACGTCTGAGAGATGGTTCCGGCATGCCCGGCAGGTGATTCCGGAGTGTCCGGCATGTGGTTCTGGCACCTCTGAGAGGTGGTTCCGGCATGCCCGGCAGGTGATTCAGGAGTCTCCGGCATGTGGTTCTGGCACCTCTGAGAGGTAGTTCCGGAACGCCTGGCATGTGATCCGGAGTGTCTGCCGAGTGGTTCTGGCATAGCCGGCACTTGATTTTGGCGTGTCAACTAGGTGGTTCTGGGGAGTGGATCAGCTGGTTCCGGTATACTCGGCAGGTGGTACCGGCGTGAACAGAACATGGTTCTGGCAAGTCTGAGAGGTGGTTCCGGCATGCCCGACAGGTGATTCCGGAGTGTCTGCCAAGTGTTTCTGGCGTACCCGGCAGGTGATTTTGGCATGTCCGACAGGTGTTTCTTGCGAGTCGAGCAGGTGGCTCAGGCATGCTCAGCTGGTGCTTCCGGCGTCTCAGGCACGTGGTTCTGGTGTGTCTGAGAGCTGGTTCTGGCATGTCCGGCAGATGATTCCGGAGTGTCCACCAAGTGGTTCTGGTATACCTGGCAGGTGATTTTGGCGTGTCAGGAAGGTGGTTCCGGCTAGTTGAGCAGGTGGATGAGGCGTGCTCGCCAGGGGGTTCAGGCGGGTCTGGCAGGTGGTTTCGGTGTGTTCTGGGTGTGGTTCAGGAATCTCAGGCACATGGTAATGGCACGTTTGAGAGGTGGTTCCGGCCGGCCCGACAGGTGTTTCCGGACTGTCTGCCAAGTGGTTCTGGTGTAGCTGGCAGGTGATGTTGGCGTGACCGGCAGCTGGTTCCAGCAAGCCCGGCAGGTGATTGCGGAGTGTCTGCCGAGTGGTTCTGGCGTAGGCGGCAGGTGATTTTGCATGTCCGGCGGTGGTTCCGGCGAGTCGAGCCGGTGGTTCCGGCGTGTCCGGCAGGTGGTTCCGGTCTGTCCGGCAGGTGGTTCTGGCGTGTCCGGCACGAGGTTCTGGCACGTCTGAGAGGTGGTTCCGGCATGGCCGACAGGTGATTCCGGAGTGTCCGCCACGTGGTTCTGGCGTACCCGGCAGGTGATTTTGGCGTTTCTGGCAGGTGTTTCTTGCAAGTCGAGCATGTGGCTCAGGCATGCTCAGCAGGTGCTTCCGGCGTGTCCGGCACGTGGTTCTGGTGTGTCTGAGAGCTGGTTCTGGCATGTCTGGCAGATGATTCTGGAGTGTCCACCAAGTGGTTCTGGCATACCCGGCAGGTGATTTTGTCCTGTCAGGTACTTGGTTCCGGCGAGTCGAACAGGTGGTTCCGGCGTGCTCGAGTGGTGCTTCCGGTGTCATTGTCACGTGGTTCTGGCATGTCTGAGAGGTGGTTCCGGCATGCCGGGCAGGTGATTCAGGAGTGTCGTGTAAGTGGTTCTGGTGTAGCCGGCAGTTCCTTTTGGCGTGTCCGGCACGTGGGTACTGAAAGTCGAGCAGGTGGTTCCGGCGTGCTCGGCAGGTGGTCCAGGCGTGTCCGGCAGGTGGTTCCAGTCTGTCCAGGACGTGGTTCCAGCGTCTCTGGCACGTGGTTCTGGTGTGTCTGAGAGCTGTTTCTGGCATGTCCGGCAGAGATTCCGGAGTGTCCGTCAAGTGCTTCTGGCATGCCCGGCAGGTGATTTTGGCGTGTGAGGTACGTGATTCGGGTGAGTCGAGCAGGTGGTTCCGGCATGTCTGGTAGGCGGTTTCGGTATGTTGGGGCTGTGGTTCCGGCATCTCATGCACATGGTTCTGTCACGTCTCAGATGTCGTTCCGGCCGGCCCGACAGGTGTTTCTGCAGTGTCCGCCAAGTGGTTCCGGCGTAGTTGGCAGGTGATTTTGGCATGACCGGCAGGTGGTTCCAGCAAGCCCGGCAGGTGATTGCGAAGTGTTCACCAACTGGTTGTGGCGTAGATGGCAGGTGATTTTTGCGTCTCCGGCAGGTGGTTCTGGTGAGTCGAGCAGGAGGTTCCTGCGTGCTCGGCAGGTGCTTCCGGTGT
This sequence comes from Equus caballus, assembly GCF_041296265.1. NCBI lineage: Eukaryota > Metazoa > Chordata > Mammalia > Perissodactyla > Equidae > Equus > Equus caballus. Next base: position 51,498 of record NW_027221871.1, on the reverse strand, counting down.
CATTGGCACGTGGTTCTGGCATGTCCGAGAGGTGGTTCCGGCATGCCCGGCCGGTGATTACAGAGTGTTCGCCAAGTGGTTCTGGCGTAGCCGGCAGGTGATTTTGCCATGTCCGGCATGTGGTTCCAGAGAGTCAAGCATGTGGTTCCGGCGTGCTCGACAATTGGTTCAGGCAGGTCCGGCAGAGGGTTCCGGTCTGTCCGGGAGGTGGTTCCGGCGTGTCCGGCATTGGTTCCGGCACGTCTGAGAGGTGGTTCTATCATGCCCGGCAGGTGATTCAGAGAGTCCACCACGTGGTTTTGGCATAGCCGGCAGGTGATTTTGGCGTGTCCGGCAGGTTTTTCAGGCGAGTTGAGCAGGTGCTTCCGGCATGCCCGAAAGCTGATTCCGGTGTGTCCGGTAGGTGGTTCCGGCGTGTACGGCACGTGGTTCTGGTATGTCTCAGAGGTGGTTGCGCATGCCCAACAGGCGATTCTGGACAGTCCGCCACGTGGTTCTGGCACGTCTGAGAGGTGGTTCCAGCATGCCCGGCAGGTCATCCCGGAGAGTCCTCCAAGTGGTTCTGGCATAGCCCGCAGGTGTTTTTGGCGAGTCCGGCAGGTGGTTCCGTCGTGCTCGGCAGGTGGTTCAGGCGTGGCCGGCAGGTGGTTCCAGTCTGTCCAGGACGTGGTTCCAGCGTGTCCGGCACACGGTTTCGTTATGTCTGAGAGGTGGCTTCTGCATGCACGGCAGGTCATTCCAGACTGTAGGCCAGGTGGTTCCCGCATAGCCAGCTGTTGATTTTGGCCTGTCTGGCGGGTGGTTCCTACGAGTCGAGCAGGTGGTTCCGGCTTGTCTGTCAGGTGGTTCCGGTCTGTCCGGTATGTGTTTCCGGCGTGTCCGGCACGTGCTTCCGGCACGTCTGAGTGGTGGTTCCGGCATGCGCGGCAGGTGATTCCGGAGTGTCCGCCAGGTGGATCTGGCGTACCCGACAGGTGATTTTGGCGTGTCCGGCAGGTGTTTCTGGCGAGTCGAGCAGGTGGGTCCGGCATGCTCGGCAGGTGCTTCCGGCGTGTCCGCCACGTGGTTCTGGTGTGTCTGAGAGCTGGTTCTGGCATGTCCGGCAGATGATTCCGGAGTGTCCACCAAGTGGTTCTGGTATACACGGCAGGTGATTTCGGCGTGTCAGGAAGGTGGTTCCGGCTAGTTGAGCAGGTGGATCAGGCGTGCTCGCCAGGGGGTTCAGGCGGGTCTGGCAGGTGGTTTCGGTGTGTTCGGGGAGTGGTTCCGGCATCTCAGGCACATGATTCTGACACGTCTGAGAGGTGGTTCCGGCCGTCCCAACAGGTGTTTCCGGAGTGTCCGCCAAGTGGTTCTGGCGTAGCTGGCAGGTGATGTTGGCGTGACCGGCAGGTGGTTCCAGCAAGCCCGGCAGGTGATTGCGGAGTGTCTGCCGAGTGGTTCTGGCGTAGCCGGCAGGTGATTTTGGCGTGTCCAGCAGGTGGTTTTGGCGAGTCGAGCAGGTGGTTCTGGCGTGCTCGGCAGGTGCTTCCGGTGTCATTGGCATGCGGTTCCGGCATGGCTGAGAGGTGGTTCCGCCATGCCCGGCAGGTGATTCCGGAGTGTTCGCCAAGTGGTTCTGGCGTAGCCGGCAGGTGATTTTGCGTGTCCGGCAATGGTTCCGGCGAGTCGAGCCGGTGGTTCCGGCGTGTCCGGCAGGTGGTTCCGGCATGTCCAGCAGGTGGTTCCGGCGAGCTCAGCAGGTGCTTCCGGTCTCTCCGGCACGTGGTTGTGGCACGTCTGAGAGATGGTTCCGGCATGCCCGGCAGGTGATTCCGGAGTGTCCGGCATGTGGTTCTGGCACCTCTGAGAGGTGGTTCCGGCATGCCCGGCAGGTGGTTCCGGAGTGTCTGCCGAGTGGTTCTGGCGTAGCCGGCAGGTGATTCTGGCGTGTCCAGCAGGTGGTTCTGGGGAGTGGATCAGGTGGTTCCGGCATACTCGGCAGGTGGTACCGGCGTGTCCGGAACATGGTTCTGGCAAGTCTGAGAGGTGGTTCCGGCATGCCCGGCAGGTGATTCCGGAGTGTTCGCCAAGTGGTTCTGGCGTAGCCGGCAGGTGATTTTGCATGTCCGGCGGTGGTTCCGGCGAGTCGAGCCGGTGGTTCCGGCATGTCCGGCAGGTGGTTCCGGTCTGTCCAGCAGGTGGTTCTGGTGTGTCCGGCACGAGGTTCTGACACGTCTGAGAGGTTGTGTCGCCATTCACTTCACGTGATTCCGGCTTGTCCGCCAAGTGGTTCTAGTGTAGCGGGCAGGTGATTTTGGCGTGTCCGGCAGGTGGGACCGGTGAGTCAAGCAGGTGGTTCCGGCGAGTGTTTCCTGTGTTTCCGGTCTGTCCGGGAGATGGTTCCGGCCTGTCCGGCACGTGCTTCTGGCACTTCTGAGAGGTTGTGCTGGCATGCCCGGCAGGTGATTCTGGAGTGTCCGCCAAGTGGTTCTGGCGTAGCCGGCAGGTGATATCGGTGTGTCCGGCAGGTGGTTCTGGGGAGTGGATGAGGAACTTCCGGCATTCTCGGCATGTGCTTCCGCCGTCTCCAGCATGTGGTTTTGGCACCTCTGAGAGGTGGTTCCAGCATGCCCGGCAGGTGATTCCGGAGTGTCCGACAGGTGGTTGTGGCGTAACCCGCAGGTGTTTCTGGTGGGTCCGGCAGGTGGCTCTGGTGAGTCGAGCAGGTGGTTCCGGCGTGCTCGGCAGGTGGTTCCGGCAGGTCCGGCAGGTGTTTGCCGTCTGTCCATGACGTGGTTCCGGCATGCCCGCAAGGTGATTCTGGAGTGTCCACCAAGTGGTTTTGGCGTAGCCGGCATATGATTTTGGCCTGTGAGGCAGGTGGTTCCGGCATGTCCAGCAGGTGGTTCCGGCGAGCTCGGCAGGTGCTTCCGGTCTCTCCGGCACGTGGTTGTGGCACGTCTGAGAGATGGTTCCGGCATGCCCGGCAGGTGATTCCGGAGTGTCCGGCATGTGGTTCTGGCACCTCTGAGAGGTGGTTCCGGCATGCCCGGCAGGTGATTCAGGAGTCTCCGGCATGTGGTTCTGGCACCTCTGAGAGGTAGTTCCGGAACGCCTGGCATGTGATTCCGGAGTGTCTGCCGAGTGGTTCTGGCATAGCCGGCACTTGATTTTGGCGTGTCAACTAGGTGGTTCTGGGGAGTGGATCAGCTGGTTCCGGTATACTCGGCAGGTGGTACCGGCGTGAACAGAACATGGTTCTGGCAAGTCTGAGAGGTGGTTCCGGCATGCCCGACAGGTGATTCCGGAGTGTCCGCCAAGTGTTTCTGGCGTACCCGGCAGGTGATTTTGGCATGTCCGACAGGTGTTTCTTGCGAGTCGAGCAGGTGGCTCAGGCATGCTCAGCTGGTGCTTCCGGCGTCTCAGGCACGTGGTTCTGGTGTGTCTGAGAGCTGGTTCTGGCATGTCCGGCAGATGATTCCGGAGTGTCCACCAAGTGGTTCTGGTATACCTGGCAGGTGATTTTGGCGTGTCAGGAAGGTGGTTCCGGCTAGTTGAGCAGGTGGATCAGGCGTGCTCGCCAGGGGGTTCAGGCGGGTCTGGCAGGTGGTTTCGGTGTGTTCTGGGTGTGGTTCAGGAATCTCAGGCACATGGTAATGGCACGTTTGAGAGGTGGTTCCGGCCGGCCCGACAGGTGTTTCCGGACAGTCTGCCAAGTGGTTCTGGTGTAGCTGGCAGGTGATGTTGGCGTGACCGGCAGCTGGTTCCAGCAAGCCCGGCAGGTGATTGCGGAGTGTCTGCCGAGTGGTTCTGGCGTAGCCGGCAGGTGATTTTGCATGTCCGGCGGTGGTTCCGGCGAGTCGAGCCGGTGGTTCCGGCGTGTCCGGCAGGTGGTTCCGGTCTGTCCGGCAGGTGGTTCTGGCGTGTCCGGCACGAGGTTCTGGCACGTCTGAGAGGTGGTTCCGGCATGGCCGACAGGTGATTCCGGAGTGTCCGCCACGTGGTTCTGGCGTACCCGGCAGGTGATTTTGGCGTTTCTGGCAGGTGTTTCTTGCAAGTCGAGCATGTGGCTCAGGCATGCTCAGCAGGTGCTTCCGGCGTGTCCGGCACGTGGTTCTGGTGTGTCTGAGAGCTGGTTCTGGCATGTCTGGCAGATGATTCTGGAGTGTCCACCAAGTGGTTCTGGCATACCCGGCAGGTGATTTTGTCCTGTCAGGTACTTGGTTCCGGCGAGTCGAACAGGTGGTTCCGGCGTGCTCGAGTGGTGCTTCCGGTGTCATTGTCACGTGGTTCTGGCATGTCTGAGAGGTGGTTCCGGCATGCCGGGCAGGTGATTCAGGAGTGTCGTGTAAGTGGTTCTGGTGTAGCCGGCAGTTCCTTTTGGCGTGTCCGGCGCGTGGGTACTGAAAGTCGAGCAGGTGGTTCCGGCGTGCTCGGCAGGTGGTCCAGGCGTGTCCGGCAGGTGGTTCCAGTCTGTCCAGGACGTGGTTCCAGCGTCTCTGGCACGTGGTTCTGGTGTGTCTGAGAGCTGTTTCTGGCATGTCCGGCAGAGATTCCGGAGTGTCCGTCAAGTGCTTCTGGCATGCCCGGCAGGTGATTTTGGCGTGTGAGGTACGTGATTCGGGCGAGTCGAGCAGGTGGTTCCGGCATGTCTGGTAGGCGGTTTCGGTATGTTGGGGCTGTGGTTCCGGCATCTCATGCACATGGTTCTGTCACGTCTCAGATGTCGTTCCGGCCGGCCCGACAGGTGTTTCTGCAGTGTCCGCCAAGTGGTTCCGGCGTAGTTGGCAGGTGATTTTGGCATGACCGGCAGGTGGTTCCAGCAAGCCCGGCAGGTGATTGCGAAGTGTTCACCAACTGGTTGTGGCGTAGATGGCAGGTGATTTTTGCGTCTCCGGCAGGTGGTTCTGGTGAGTCGAGCAGGAGGTTCCTGCGTGCTCGGCAGGTGCTTCCGGTGTCATTGGCACGTGGTTCTGGCATGTCCGAGAGGTGGTTCCGGCATGCCCGGCCGGTGATTACAGAGTGTTCGCCAAGTGGTTCTGGCGTAGCCGGCAGGTGATTTTGCCATGTCCGGCATGTGGTTCCAGAGAGTCAAGCATGTGGTTCCGGCGTGCTCGACAATTGGTTCAGGCAGGTCCGGCAGAGGGTTCCGGTCTGTCCGGGAGGTGGTTCCGGCGTGTCCGGCATTGGTTCCGGCACGTCTGAGAGGTGGTTCTATCATGCCCGGCAGGTGATTCAGAGAGTCCACCACGTGGTTTTGGCATAGCCGGCAGGTGATTTTGGCGTGTCCGGCAGGTTTTTCAGGCGAGTTGAGCAGGTGCTTCCGGCATGCCCGAAAGCTGATTCCGGTGTGTCCGGTAGGTGGTTCCGGCGTGTACGGCACGTGGTTCTGGTATGTCTCAGAGGTGGTTGCGCATGCCCAACAGGCGATTCTGGACAGTCCGCCACGTGGTTCTGGCACGTCTGAGAGGTGGTTCCAGCATGCCCGGCAGGTCATCCCGGAGAGTCCTCCAAGTGGTTCTGGCATAGCCCGCAGGTGTTTTTGGCGAGTCCGGCAGGTGGTTCCGTCGTGCTCGGCAGGTGGTTCAGGCGTGGCCGGCAGGTGGTTCCAGTCTGTCCAGGACGTGGTTCCAGCGTGTCCGGCACACGGTTTCGTTATGTCTGAGAGGTGGCTTCTGCATGCACGGCAGGTCATTCCAGACTGTAGGCCAGGTGGTTCCCGCATAGCCAGCTGTTGATTTTGGCCTGTCTGGCGGGTGGTTCCTACGAGTCGAGCAGGTGGTTCCGGCTTGTCTGTCAGGTGGTTCCGGTCTGTCCGGTATGTGTTTCCGGCGTGTCCGGCACGTGCTTCCGGCACGTCTGAGTGGTGGTTCCGGCATGCGCGGCAGGTGATTCCGGAGTGTCCGCCAGGTGGATCTGGCGTACCCGACAGGTGATTTTGGCGTGTCCGGCAGGTGTTTCTGGCGAGTCGAGCAGGTGGGTCCGGCATGCTCGGCAGGTGCTTCCGGCGTGTCCGCCACGTGGTTCTGGTGTGTCTGAGAGCTGGTTCTGGCATGTCCGGCAGATGATTCCGGAGTGTCCACCAAGTGGTTCTGGTATACACGGCAGGTGATTTCGGCGTGTCAGGAAGGTGGTTCCGGCTAGTTGAGCAGGTGGATCAGGCGTGCTCGCCAGGGGGTTCAGGCGGGTCTGGCAGGTGGTTTCGGTGTGTTCGGGGAGTGGTTCCGGCATCTCAGGCACATGATTCTGACACGTCTGAGAGGTGGTTCCGGCCGTCCCAACAGGTGTTTCCGGAGTGTCCGCCAAGTGGTTCTGGCGTAGCTGGCAGGTGATGTTGGCGTGACCGGCAGGTGGTTCCAGCAAGCCCGGCAGGTGATTGCGGAGTGTCTGCCGAGTGGTTCTGGCGTAGCCGGCAGGTGATTTTGGCGTGTCCAGCAGGTGGTTTTGGCGAGTCGAGCAGGTGGTTCTGGCGTGCTCGGCAGGTGCTTCCGGTGTCATTGGCATGCGGTTCCGGCATGTCTGAGAGGTGGTTCCGCCATGCCCGGCAGGTGATTCCGGAGTGTTCGCCAAGTGGTTCTGGCGTAGCCGGCAGGTGATTTTGCGTGTCCGGCAATGGTTCCGGCGAGTCGAGCCGGTGGTTCCGGCGTGTCCGGCAGGTGGTTCCGGCATGTCCAGCAGGTGGTTCCGGCGAGCTCAGCAGGTGCTTCCGGTCTCTCCGGCACGTGGTTGTGGCACGTCTGAGAGATGGTTCCGGCATGCCCGGCAGGTGACTCCGGAGTGTCCGGCATGTGGTTCTGGCACCTCTGAGAGGTGGTTCCGGCATGCCCGGCAGGTGGTTCCGGAGTGTCTGCCGAGTGGTTCTGGCGTAGCCGGCAGGTGATTCTGGCGTGTCCAGCAGGTGGTTCTGGGGAGTGGATCAGGTGGTTCCGGCATACTCGGCAGGTGGTACCGGCGTGTCCGGAACATGGTTCTGGCAAGTCTGAGAGGTGGTTCCGGCATGCCCGGCAGGTGATTCCGGAGTGTTCGCCAAGTGGTTCTGGCGTAGCCGGCAGGTGATTTTGCATGTCCGGCGGTGGTTCCGGCGAGTCGAGCCGGTGGTTCCGGCATGTCCGGCAGGTGGTTCCGGTCTGTCCAGCAGGTGGTTCTGGTGTGTCCGGCACGAGGTTCTGACACGTCTGAGAGGTTGTGTCGCCATTCACTTCATGTGATTCCGGCTTGTCCGCCAAGTGGTTCTAGTGTAGCGGGCAGGTGATTTTGGCGTGTCCGGCAGGTGGGACCGGTGAGTCAAGCAGGTGGTTCCGGCGAGTGTTTCCTGTGTTTCCGGTCTGTCCGGGAGATGGTTCCGGCCTGTCCGGCACGTGCTTCTGGCACTTCTGAGAGGCTGTGCTGGCATGCCCGGCAGGTGATTCTGGAGTGTCCGCCAAGTGGTTCTGGCGTAGCCGGCAGGTGATATCGGTGTGTCCGGCAGGTGGTTCTGGGGAGTGGATGAGGAACTTCCGGCATTCTCGGCATGTGCTTCCGCCGTCTCCAGCATGTGGTTTTGGCACCTCTGAGAGGTGGTTCCAGCATGCCCGGCAGGTGATTCCGGAGTGTCCGACAGGTGGTTGTGGCGTAACCCGCAGGTGTTTCTGGTGGGTCCGGCAGGTGGCTCTGGTGAGTCGAGCAGGTGGTTCCGGCGTGCTCGGCAGGTGGTTCCGGCAGGTCCGGCAGGTGTTTGCCGTCTGTCCATGACGTGGTTCCGGCATGCCCGCAAGGTGATTCTGGAGTGTCCACCAAGTGGTTTTGGCGTAGCCGGCATATGACTTTGGCCTGTGAGGCAGGTGGTTCCGGCATGTCCAGCAGGTGGTTCCGGCGAGCTCGGCAGGTGCTTCCGGTCTCTCCGGCACGTGGTTGTGGCACGTCTGAGAGATGGTTCCGGCATGCCCGGCAGGTGATTCCGGAGTGTCCGGCATGTGGTTCTGGCACCTCTGAGAGGTGGTTCCGGCATGCCCGGCAGGTGATTCAGGAGTCTCCGGCATGTGGTTCTGGCACCTCTGAGAGGTAGTTCCGGAACGCCTGGCATGTGATTCCGGAGTGTCTGCCGAGTGGTTCTGGCATAGCCGGCAGTTGATTTTGGCGTGTCAACTAGGTGGTTCTGGGGAGTGGATCAGCTGGTTCCGGTATACTCGGCAGGTGGTACCGGCGTGAACAGAACATGGTTCTGGCAAGTCTGAGAGGTGGTTCCGGCATGCCCGACAGGTGATTCCGGAGTGTCCGCCAAGTGTTTCTGGCGTACCCGGCAGGTGATTTTGGCATGTCCGACAGGTGTTTCTTGCGAGTCGAGCAGGTGGCTCAGGCATGCTCAGCTGGTGCTTCCGGCGTCTCAGGCACGTGGTTCTGGTGTGTCTGAGAGCTGGTTCTGGCATGTCCGGCAGATGATTCCGGAGTGTCCACCAAGTGGTTCTGGTATACCTGGCAGGTGATTTTGGCGTGTCAGGAAGGTGGTTCCGGCTAGTTGAGCAGGTGGATGAGGCGTGCTCACCAGGGGGTTCAGGCGGGTCTGGCAGGTGGTTTCGGTGTGTTCTGGGTGTGGTTCAGGAATCTCAGGCACATGGTAATGGCACGTTTGAGAGGTGGTTCCGGCCGGCCCGACAGGTGTTTCCGGACTGTCTGCCAAGTGGTTCTGGTGTAGCTGGCAGGTGATGTTGGCGTGACCGGCAGCTGGTTCCAGCAAGCCCGGCAGGTGATTGCGGAGTGTCTGCCGAGTGGTTCTGGCGTAGGCGGCAGGTGATTTTGCATGTCCGGCGGTGGTTCCGGCGAGTCGAGCCGGTGGTTCCGGCGTGTCCGGCAGGTGGTTCCGGTCTGTCCGGCAGGTGGTTCTGGCGTGTCCGGCACGAGGTTCTGGCACGTCTGAGAGGTGGTTCCGGCATGGCCGACAGGTGATTCCGGAGTGTCCGCCACGTGGTTCTGGCGTACCCGGCAGGTGATTTTGGCGTTTCTGGCAGGTGTTTCTTGCAAGTCGAGCATGTGGCTCAGGCATGCTCAGCAGGTGCTTCCGGCGTGTCCGGCACGTGGTTCTGGTGTGTCTGAGAGCTGGTTCTGGCATGTCTGGCAGATGATTCTGGAGTGTCCACCAAGTGGTTCTGGCATACCCGGCAGGTGATTTTGTCCTGTCAGGTACTTGGTTCCGGCGAGTCGAACAGGTGGTTCCGGCGTGCTCGAGTGGTGCTTCCGGTGTCATTGTCACGTGGTTCTGGCATGTCTGAGAGGTGGTTCCGGCATGCCGGGCAGGTGATTCAGGAGTGTCATGTAAGTGGTTCTGGTGTAGCCGGCAGTTCCTTTTGGCGTGTCCGGCACGTGGGTACTGAAAGTCGAGCAGGTGGTTCCGGCGTGCTCGGCAGGTGGTCCAGGCGTGTCCGGCAGGTGGTTCCAGTCTGTCCAGGACGTGGTTCCAGCGTCTCTGGCACGTGGTTCTGGTGTGTCTGAGAGCTGGTTCTGGCATGTCCGGCAGAGATTCCGGAGTGTCCGTCAAGTGCTTCTGGCATGCCCGGCAGGTGATTTTGGCGTGTGAGGTACGTGATTCGGGCGAGTCGAGCAGGTGGTTCCGGCATGTCTGGTAGGTGGTTTCGGTGTGTTCGGGCTGTGGTTCCGGCATCTCATGCACATGGTTCTGTCACGTTTCAGATGTCGTTCCGGCCGGCCCGACAGGTGTTTCTGCAGTGTCCGCCAAGTGGTTCCGGCGTAGTTGGCAGGTTATTTTGGCATGACCGGGAGGTGGTTCCAGCAAGCCCGGCAGGTGATTGCGAAGTGTTCACCAACTGGTTGTGGCGTAGACGGCAGGTGATTTTTGCGTCTCCGGCAGGTGGTTCTGGTGAGTCGAGCAGGAGGTTCCTGCGTGCTCGGCAGGTGCTTCCGGTGTCATTGGCACGTGGTTCTGGCATGTCCGAGAGGTGGTTCCGGCATGCCCGGCCGGTGATTACAGAGTGTTCGCCAAGTGGTTCTGGCGTAGCCGGCAGGTGATTTTGCCATGTCCGGCATGTGGTTCCAGAGAGTCGAGCATGTGGTTCCGGCGTGCTCGACAATTGGTTCAGGCAGGTCCGGCAGAGGGTTCCGGTCTGTCCGGGAGGTGGTTCCGGCGTGTCCGGCATTGGTTCCGGCACGTCTGAGAGGTGGTTCTATCATGCCCGGCAGGTGATTCAGAGAGTCCACCACGTGGTTTTGGCGTAGCCGGCAGGTGATTTTGGCGTGTCCGGCAGGTTTTTCAGGCGAGTTGAGCAGGTGCTTCCGGCATGCCCGAAAGCTGATTCCGGTGTGTCCGGTAGGTGGTTCCGGCGTGTACGGCACGTGGTTCTGGTACATCTCAGAGGTGGTTGCGCATGCCCAACAGGCGATTCTGGACAGTCCGCCACGTGGTTCTGGCACGTCTGAGAGGTGGTTCCAGCATGCCCGGCAGGTCATCCCGGAGAGTCCTCCAAGTGGTTCTGGCATAGCCCGCAGGTGTTTTTGGCGAGTCCGGCAGGTGGTTCCGTCGTGCTCGGCAGGTGGTTCAGGCGTGGCCGGCAGGTGGTTCCAGTCTGTCCAGGACGTGGTTCCAGCGTGTCCGGCACACGGTTTCGTTATGTCTGAGAGGTGGCTTCTGCATGCACGGCAGGTCATTCCGGACTGTAGGCCAGGTGGTTCCCGCATAGCCAGCTGTTGATTTTGGCCTGTCTGGCGGGTGGTTCCTACGAGTCGAGCAGGTGGTTCCGGCTTGTCTGTCAGGTGGTTCCGGTCTGTCCGGTATGTGTTTCCGGCGTGTCCGGCACGTGCTTCCGGCACGTCTGAGTGGTGGTTCCGGCATGCGCGGCAGGTGATTCCGGAGTGTCCGCCAGGTGGATCTGGCGTACCCGACAGGTGATTTTGGCGTGTCCGGCAGGTGTTTCTGGCGAGTCGAGCAGGTGGGTCCGGCATGCTCGGCAGGTGCTTCCGGCGTGTCCGCCACGTGGTTCTGGTGTGTCTGAGAGCTGGTTCTGGCATGTCCGGCAGATGATTCCGGAGTGTCCACCAAGTGGTTCTGGTATACACGGCAGGTGATTTCGGCGTGTCAGGAAGGTGGTTCCGGCTAGTTGAGCAGGTGGATCAGGTGTGCTCGCCAGGGGGTTCAGGCGGGTCTGGCAGGTGGTTTCGGTGTGTTCGGGGAGTGGTTCCGGCATCTCAGGCACATGATTCTGACACGTCTGAGAGGTAGTTCCGGCCGTCCCAACAGGTGTTTCCGGAGTGTCCGCCAAGTGGTTCTGGCGTAGCTGGCAGGTGATGTTGGCGTGACCGGCAGGTGGTTCCAGCAAGCCCGGCAGGTGATTGCGGAGTGTCTGCCGAGTGGTTCTGGCGTAGCCGGCAGGTGATTTTGGCGTGTCCAGCAGGTGGTTTTGGCGAGTCGAGCAGGTGGTTCTGGCGTGCTCGGCAGGTGCTTCCGGTGTCATTGGCATGCGGTTCCGGCATGTCTGAGAGGTGGTTCCGCCATGCCCGGCAGGTGATTCCGGAGTGTTCGCCAAGTGGTTCTGGCGTAGCCGGCAGGTGATTTTGCGTGTCCGGCAATGGTTCCGGCGAGTCGAGCCGGTGGTTCCGGCGTGTCCGGCAGGTGGTTCCGGCATGTCCAGCAGGTGGTTCCGGCGAGCTCAGCAGGTGCTTCCGGTCTCTCCGGCACGTGGTTGTGGCACGTCTGAGAGATGGTTCCGGCATGCCCGGCAGGTGACTCCGGAGTGTCCGGCATGTGGTTCTGGCACCTGTGAGAGGTGGTTCCGGCATGCCTGGCAGGTGGTTCCGGAGTGTCTGCCGAGTGGTTCTGGCGTAGCCGGCAGGTGATTCTGGCGTGTCCAGCAGGTGGTTCTGGGGAGTGGATCAGGTGGTTCCGGCATACTCGGCAGGTGGTACCGGCGTGTCCGGAACATGGTTCTGGCAAGTCTGAGAGGTGGTTCCGGCATGCCCGGCAGGTGATTCCGGAGTGTTCGCCAAGTGGTTCTGGCGTAGCCGGCAGGTGATTTTGCATGTCCGGCGGTGGTTCCGGCGAGTCGAGCCGGTGGTTCCGGCATGTCCGGCAGGTGGTTCCGGTCTGTCCAGCAGGTGGTTCTGGTGTGTCCGGCACGAGGTTCTGACACGTCTGAGAGGTTGTGTCGCCATTCACTTCACGTGATTCCGGCTTGTCCGCCAAGTGGTTCTAGTGTAGCGGGCAGGTGATTTTGGCGTGTCCGGCAGGTGGGACCGGTGAGTCAAGCAGGTGGTTCCGGCGAGTGTTTCCTGTGTTTCCGGTCTGTCCGGGAGATGGTTCCGGCCTGTCCGGCACGTGCTTCTGGCACTTCTGAGAGGTTGTGCTGGCATGCCCGGCAGGTGATTCTGGAGTGTCCGCCAAGTGTTTCTGGCATAGCCGGCAGGTGATATCGGTGTGTCCGGCAGGTGGTTCTGGGGAGTGGATGAGGAACTTCCGGCATTCTCGGCATGTGCTTCCGCCGTCTCCAGCATGTGGTTTTGGCACCTCTGAGAGGTGGTTCCAGCATGCCCGGCAGGTGATTCCGGAGTGTCCGACAGGTGGTTGTGGCGTAACCCGCAGGTGTTTCTGGTGTGTCCGGCAGGTGGCTCTGGTGAGTCGAGCAGGTGGTTCCGGCGTGCTCGGCAGGTGGTTCCGGCAGGTCCGGCAGGTGTTTGCCGTCTGTCCATGACGTGGTTCCGGCATGCCCGCAAGGTGATTCTGGAGTGTCCACCAAGTGGTTTTGGCGTAGCCGGCATATGATTTTGGCCTGTGAGGCAGGTGGTTCCGGCATGTCCAGCAGGTGGTTCCGGCGAGCTCGGCAGGTGCTTCCGGTCTCTCCGGCACGTGGTTGTGGCACGTCTGAGAGATGGTTCCGGCATGCCCGGCAGGTGATTCCGGAGTGTCCGGCATGTGGTTCTGGCACCTCTGAGAGGTGGTTCCGGCATGCCCGGCAGGTGATTCAGGAGTCTCCGGCATGTGGTTCTGGCACCTCTGAGAGGTAGTTCCGGAACGCCTGGCATGTGATTCCGGAGTGTCTGCCGAGTGGTTCTGGCATAGCCGGCAGTTGATTTTGGCGTGTCAACTAGGTGGTTCTGGGGAGTGGATCAGCTGGTTCCGGTATACTCGGCAGGTGGTACCGGCGTGAACAGAACATGGTTCTGGCAAGTCTGAGAGGTGGTTCCGGCATGCCCGACAGGTGATTCCGGAGTGTCCGCCAAGTGTTTCTGGCGTACCCGGCAGGTGATTTTGGCATGTCCGACAGGTGTTTCTTGCGAGTCGAGCAGGTGGCTCAGGCATGCTCAGCTGGTGCTTCCGGCGTCTCAGGCACGTGGTTCTGGTGTGTCTGAGAGCTGGTTCTGGCATGTCCGGCAGATGATTCCGGAGTGTCCACCAAGTGGTTCTGGTATACCTGGCAGGTGATTTTGGCGTGTCAGGAAGGTGGTTCCGGCTAGTTGAGCAGGTGGATGAGGCGTGCTCGCCAGGGGGTTCAGGCGGGTCTGGCAGGTGGTTTCGGTGTGTTCTGGGTGTGGTTCAGGAATCTCAGGCACATGGTAATGGCACGTTTGAGAGGTGGTTCCGGCCGGCCCGACAGGTGTTTCCGGACTGTCTGCCAAGTGGTTCTGGTGTAGCTGGCAGGTGATGTTGGCGTGACCGGCAGCTGGTTCCAGCAAGCCCGGCAGGTGATTGCGGAGTGTCTGCCGAGTGGTTCTGGCGTAGGCGGCAGGTGATTTTGCATGTCCGGCGGTGGTTCCGGCGAGTCGAGCCGGTGGTTCCGGCGTGTCCGGCAGGTGGTTCCGGTCTGTCCGGCAGGTGGTTCTGGCGTGTCCGGCATGAGGTTCTGGCACGTCTGAGAGGTGGTTCCGGCATGGCCGACAGGTGATTCCGGAGTGTCCGCCACGTGGTTCTGGCGTACCCGGCAGGTGATTTTGGCGTTTCTGGCAGGTGTTTCTTGCAAGTCGAGCATGTGGCTCAGGCATGCTCAGCAGGTGCTTCCGGCGTGTCCGGCACGTGGTTCTGGTGTGTCTGAGAGCTGGTTCTGGCATGTCTGGCAGATGATTCTGGAGTGTCCACCAAGTGGTTCTGGCATACCCGGCAGGTGATTTTGTCCTGTCAGGTACTTGGTTCCGGCGAGTCGAACAGGTGGTTCCGGCGTGCTCGAGTGGTGCTTCCGGTGTCATTGTCACGTGGTTCTGGCATGTCTGAGAGGTGGTTCCGGCATGCCGGGCAGGTGATTCAGGAGTGTCGTGTAAGTGGTTCTGGTGTAGCCGGCAGTTCCTTTTGGCGTGTCCGGCACGTGGGTCCAGCGAGTCAAGCAGGTGGTTCCGGCGTGCTCGGCAGGTGGTCCAGGCGTGTCCGGCAGGTGGTTCCAGTCTGTCCAGGACGTGGTTCCAGCGTCTCTGGCACGTGGTTCTGGTGTGTCTGAGAGCTGGTTCTGGCATGTCCGGCAGAGATTCCGGAGTGTCCGTCAAGTGCTTCTGGCATGCCCGGCAGGTGATTTTGGCGTGTGAGGTACGTGATTCGGGCGAGTCGAGCAGGTGGTTCCGGCATGTCTGGTAGGCGGTTTCGGTATGTTGGGGCTGTGGTTCCGGCATCTCATGCACATGGTTCTGTCACGTCTCAGATGTCGTTCCGGCCGGCCCGACAGGTGTTTCTGCAGTGTCCGCCAAGTGGTTCCGGCGTAGTTGGCAGGTGATTTTGGCATGACCGGCAGGTGGTTCCAGCAAGCCCGGCAGGTGATTGCGAAGTGTTCACCAACTGGTTGTGGCGTAGATGGCAGGTGATTTTTGCGTCTCCGGCAGGTGGTTCTGGTGAGTCGAGCAGGAGGTTCCTGCGTGCTCGGCAGGTGCTTCCGGTGTCATTGGCACGTGGTTCTGGCATGTCCGAGAGGTGGTTCCGGCATGCCCGGCCGGTGATTACAGAGTGTTCGCCAAGTGGTTCTGGCGTAGCCGGCAGGTGATTTTGCCATGTCCGGCATGTGGTTCCAGAGAGTCGAGCATGTGGTTCCGGCGTGCTCGACAATTGGTTCAGGCAGGTCCGGCAGAGGGTTCCGGTCTGTCCGGGAGGTGGTTCCGGCGTGTCCGGCATTGGTTCCGGCACGTCTGAGAGGTGGTTCTATCATGCCCGGCAGGTGATTCAGAGAGTCCACCACGTGGTTTTGGCATAGCCGGCAGGTGATTTTGGCGTGTCCGGCAGGTTTTTCAGGCGAGTTGAGCAGGTGCTTCCGGCATGCCCGAAAGCTGATTCCGGTGTGTCCGGTAGGTGGTTCCGGCGTGTACGGCACGTGGTTCTGGTATGTCTCAGAGGTGGTTGCGCATGCCCAACAGGCGATTCTGGACAGTCCGCCACGTGGTTCTGGCACGTCTGAGAGGTGGTTCCAGCATGCCCGGCAGGTCATCCCGGAGAGTCCTCCAAGTGGTTCTGGCATAGCCCGCAGGTGTTTTTGGCGAGTCCGGCAGGTGGTTCCGTCGTGCTCGGCAGGTGGTTCAGGCGTGGCCGGCAGGTGGTTCCAGTCTGTCCAGGACGTGGTTCCAGCGTGTCCGGCACACGGTTTCGTTATGTCTGAGAGGTGGCTTCTGCATGCACGGCAGGTCATTCCGGACTGTAGGCCAGGTGGTTCCCGCATAGCCAGCTGTTGATTTTGGCCTGTCTGGCGGGTGGTTCCTACGAGTCGAGCAGGTGGTTCCGGCTTGTCTGTCAGGTGGTTCCGGTCTGTCCGGTATGTGTTTCCGGCGTGTCCGGCACGTGCTTCCGGCACGTCTGAGTGGTGGTTCCGGCATGCGCGGCAGGTGATTCCGGAGTGTCCGCCAGGTGGATCTGGCGTACCCGACAGGTGATTTTGGCGTGTCCGGCAGGTGTTTCTGGCGAGTCGAGCAGGTGGGTCCGGCATGCTCGGCAGGTGCTTCCGGCGTGTCCGCCACGTGGTTCTGGTGTGTCTGAGAGCTGGTTCTGGCATGTCCGGCAGATGATTCCGGAGTGTCCACCAAGTGGTTCTGGTATACACGGCAGGTGATTTCGGCGTGTCAGGAAGGTGGTTCCGGCTAGTTGAGCAGGTGGATCAGGCGTGCTCGCCAGGGGGTTCAGGCGGGTCTGGCAGGTGGTTTCGGTGTGTTCGGGGAGTGGTTCCGGCATCTCAGGCACATGATTCTGACACGTCTGAGAGGTGGTTCCGGCCGTCCCAACAGGTGTTTCCGGAGTGTCCGCCAAGTGGTTCTGGCGTAGCTGGCAGGTGATGTTGGCGTGACCGGCAGGTGGTTCCAGCAAGCCCGGCAGGTGATTGCGGAGTGTCTGCCGAGTGGTTCTGGCGTAGCCGGCAGGTGATTTTGGCGTGTCCAGCAGGTGGTTTTGGCGAGTCGAGCAGGTGGTTCTGGCGTGCTCGGCAGGTGCTTCCGGTGTCATTGGCATGCGGTTCCGGCATGTCTGAGAGGTGGTTCCGCCATGCCCGGCAGGTGATTCCGGAGTGTTCGCCAAGTGGTTCTGGCGTAGCCGGCAGGTGATTTTGCGTGTCCGGCAATGGTTCCGGCGAGTCGAGCCGGTGGTTCCGGCGTGTCCGGCAGGTGGTTCCGGCATGTCCAGCAGGTGGTTCCGGCGAGCTCAGCAGGTGCTTCCGGTCTCTCCGGCACGTGGTTGTGGCACGTCTGAGAGATGGTTCCGGCATGCCCGGCAGGTGATTCCGGAGTGTCCGGCATGTGGTTCTGGCACCTCTGAGAGGTGGTTCCGGCATGCCCGGCAGGTGGTTCCGGAGTGTCTGCCGAGTGGTTCTGGCGTAGCCGGCAGGTGATTCTGGCGTGTCCAGCAGGTGGTTCTGGGGAGTGGATCAGGTGGTTCCGGCATACTCGGCAGGTGGTACCGGCGTGTCCGGAACATGGTTCTGGCAAGTCTGAGAGGTGGTTCCGGCATGCCCGGCAGGTGATTCCGGAGTGTTCGCCAAGTGGTTCTGGCGTAGCCGGCAGGTGATTTTGCATGTCCGGCGGTGGTTCCGGCGAGTCGAGCCGGTGGTTCCGGCATGTCCGGCAGGTGGTTCCGGTCTGTCCAGCAGGTGGTTCTGGTGTGTCCGGCACGAGGTTCTGACACGTCTGAGAGGTTGTGTCGCCATTCACTTCACGTGATTCCGGCTTGTCCGCCAAGTGGTTCTAGTGTAGCGGGCAGGTGATTTTGGCGTGTCCGGCAGGTGGGACCGGTGAGTCAAGCAGGTGGTTCCGGCGAGTGTTTCCTGTGTTTCCGGTCTGTCCGGGAGATGGTTCCGGCCTGTCCGGCACGTGCTTCTGGCACTTCTGAGAGGTTGTGCTGGCATGCCCGGCAGGTGATTCTGGAGTGTCCGCCAAGTGGTTCTGGCGTAGCCGGCAGGTGATATCGGTGTGTCCGGCAGGTGGTTCTGGGGAGTGGATGAGGAACTTCCGGCATTCTCGGCATGTGCTTCCGCCGTCTCCAGCATGTGGTTTTGGCACCTCTGAGAGGTGGTTCCAGCATGCCCGGCAGGTGATTCCGGAGTGTCCGACAGGTGGTTGTGGCGTAACCCGCAGGTGTTTCTGGTGTGTCCGGCAGGTGGCTCTGGTGAGTCGAGCAGGTGGTTCCGGCGTGCTCGGCAGGTGGTTCCGGCAGGTCCGGCAGGTGTTTGCCGTCTGTCCATGACGTGGTTCCGGCATGCCCGCAAGGTGATTCTGGAGTGTCCACCAAGTGGTTTTGGCGTAGCCGGCATATGATTTTGGCCTGTGAGGCAGGTGGTTCCGGCATGTCCAGCAGGTGGTTCCGGTGAGCTCGGCAGGTGCTTCCGGTCTCTCCGGCACGTGGTTGTGGCACGTCTGAGAGATGGTTCCAGCATGCCCGGCAGGTGATTCCGGAGTGTCCGGCATGTGGTTCTGGCACCTCTGAGAGGTGGTTCCGGCATGCCCGGCAGGTGATTCAGGAGTCTCCGGCATGTGGTTCTGGCACCTCTGAGAGGTAGTTCCGGAACGCCTGGCATGTGATTCCGGAGTGTCTGCCGAGTGGTTCTGGCATAGCCGGCAGTTGATTTTGGCGTGTCAACTAGGTGGTTCTGGGGAGTGGATCAGCTGGTTCCGGTATACTCGGCAGGTGGTACCGGCGTGAACAGAACATGGTTCTGGCAAGTCTGAGAGGTGGTTCCGGCATGCCCGACAGGTGATTCCGGAGTGTCCGCCAAGTGTTTCTGGCGTACCCGGCAGGTGATTTTGGCATGTCCGACAGGTGTTTCTTGCGAGTCGAGCAGGTGGCTCAGGCATGCTCAGCTGGTGCTTCCGGCGTCTCAGGCACGTGGTTCTGGTGTGTCTGAGAGCTGGTTCTGGCATGTCCGGCAGATGATTCCGGAGTGTCCACCAAGTGGTTCTGGTATACCTGGCAGGTGATTTTGGCGTGTCAGGAAGGTGGTTCCGGCTAGTTGAGCAGGTGGATCAGGCGTGCTCGCCAGGGGGTTCAGGCGGGTCTGGCAGGTGGTTTCGGTGTGTTCTGGGTGTGGTTCAGGAATCTCAGGCACATGGTAATGGCACGATTGAGAGGTGGTCCGGCCGGCCCGACAGGTGTTTCCGGACTGTCTGCCAAGTGGTTCTGGTGTAGCTGGCAGGTGATGTTGGCGTGACCGGCAGCTGGTTCCAGCAAGCCCGGCAGGTGATTGCGGAGTGTCTGCCGAGTCGTTCTGGCGTAGCCAGCAGGTGATTTTGCATGTCCGGCGGTGGTTCCGGCGAGTCGAGCCGGTGGTTCCGGCGTGTCCGGCAGGTGGTTCCAGCACGCCCGGCAGGTGATTGTGAAGTGTTCACCAACTGGTTGTGGCGTAGACGGCAGGTGATTTTTGCGTCTCCGGCAGGTGGTTCTGGTGAGTCGAGCAGGTGGTTCCTGCGTGCTCGGCAGGTGCTTCCGGTGTCATTGGCACGTGGTTCTGGCATGTCCGAGAGGTGGTTCCGGCATGCCCGGCCGGTGATTACAGAGTGTTCGCCAAGTGGTTCTGGCGTAGCCGGCAGGTGATTTTGCCATGTCCGGCATGTGGCTCCAGAGAGTCGAGCATGTGGTTCCGGCGTGCTCGACAATTGGTTCAGGCAGGTCCGGCAGAGGGTTCCGGTCTGTCCGGGAGGTGGTTCCGGCGTGTCCGGCATTGGTTCCGGCACGTCTGAGAGGTGGTTCTATCATGCCCGGCAGGTGATTCAGAGAGTCCACCACGTGGTTTTGGCGTAGCCGGCAGGTGATTTTGGCGTGTCCGGCAGGTTTTTCAGGCGAGTTGAGCAGGTGCTTCCGGCATGCCCGAAAGCTGATTCCGGTGTGTCCGGTAGGTGGTTCCGGCGTGTACGGCACGTGGTTCTGGTACGTCTCAGAGGTGGTTGCGCATGCCCAACAGGCGATTCTGGACAGTCCGCCACGTGGTTCTGGCACGTCTGAGAGGTGGTTCCAGCATGCCCGGCAGGTCATCCCGGAGAGTCCTCCAAGTGGTTCTGGCATAGCCCGCAGGTGTTTTTGGCGAGTCCGGCAGGTGGTTCCGTCGTGCTCGGCAGGTGGTTCAGGCGTGGCGGGCAGGCGGTTCCAGTCTGTCCAGTACGTGTTTCCAGCTTGTGCGGCACGTGATTCTGGTACGTCTGAGAGGTGGTTATTGCATGCCCGGCAGGTGATTCCGGACTGTCCGCCAGGTGGTTCTCGCATAGCCAGCTGTTGATTTTGACCTGTGTGGCAGGTGGTTCCGGCGAGTCGAGCAGGTGGCTCCGGCGTGCTCGGCAGGTGTTTCCGGCATGTCTGGCTGGTGGTTCTGGTCTGTCCAGTAGGTCGTTCCGGCATGTCCGGCACGTGCTTCTGGCACTTCTGAGAGGTGGTTCCGCCACGGCTGGCAGGTGATTCCGGACTGTCCCCCAGGTGGTTCTGGCATAGCCAGCAGTTGATATTGGCCTGTCCGGCATGTGGTTCCGGCGAGTCGAGCAGCTGGCTGTGGCGTGTTCGGCAGGTGGTTCCGGCGTGTCTGGCAGGTGGTTCCGTTCTGTCCGATAGTTCGTTCCGGCATGTCCGGCACGTGCTTCTGGCACGTGTGAGAGGTGGTTCTGGCATGCCAGGCAGGTGATTCCGGAGTGTCGGGTAAGTGGTTCTGGCGTAGCCGGCAGCTCATTTTGGCGTGTCAGGCATGTGGGTCCTGCGAGTCAAGCAGGTGGTTCTGGTGTGCTCGGCAGGTGGTCCAGGCGTGCCCGGCAGGTGGTTCCGGTCTTACGGGGAGGGGGATCCGGCGTGTCTGGCACATTGTTCCGGCACGTCTGAGAGGTGGTTCTATGATGCCCGGCAGGTGATCCCAGAGAGTCCACCAAGTGGTTCTGGTGTAGCCGGCAGGAGATTTTTGCGTGTCCAGCAGTTGGGACTGGTGAGTCAAGCACGTGGTTCCGGCGAGTGTTTCCTGTGTTTCCGGTCTGTCCAGGAGATGGTTCCGGCCTGTCCGGCACGTGCTTCTGGCACTTCTGAGAGGTTGTGCTGGCATGCCCGGCAGGGGATTCCGGAGTGTCCGCCAATTGGTTCTGGCGTACCCAGCAGGTGATTTTGCCAAGTCCAGCATGTGGTTCCAGCGAGTCGAGCATGTGGTTCCGGCGTGCTCGACAGTTGGCTCAGGCAGGTCCGGCAGGTGGTTCCGGCGTGTCCGGCACGTGGTTCCGGCACGTCTGAGAGGTGGTTCTATCATGCCCAGCAGGTGATTCCAGAGAGTCCACCAAGTGGTTTTGGCGTAGCCGGCAGGTGATTTTGGCGTGTCCCGCAGGTGGTTCAGGCGACTTGAGCAGGTGGTTCCGACGTGCTCGGCAGGTGCTTCCGGCGTGTCCGGCACGTGTTTCTGGCACATCTGACATGTGGTTCCGGCATGCCCAAAAGGTGATTCCGGTGTGTCCGGTAGGTGGTTCCGGCGTGTACGGCACGTGGTTCTGGTACGTCTCAGAGGTGGTTGCGCATGCCCAACAGGCGATTCTGGACAGTCCGCCACGTGGTTCTGGCACGTCTGAGAGGTGGTTCCAGCATGCCCGGCAGGTCATCCCGGAGAGTCCTCCAAGTGGTTCTGGCATAGCCCGCAGGTGTTTTTGGCGAGTCCGGCAGGTGGTTTCGTCGTGGCCGGCAGGTGGTTCCGGTCTGTCCAGCAGGTGGTTGTGGGTTGTCCGGCACGAGGTTCCGGCACGTCTGAGAGGTTTTGTCAGCATGCCCTTCAAGTGATTCCGGCTTGTCCGCCAAGTGGTTCTCGTAGCGGGCAGGTGATTTTGGCGTGTCCGGCAGGTGGGACCAGTGAGTCAAGCAGGTCGCTACGGCGACTGTTTCCTGTGTTTCCGGTCTGTCCGGGAGATGGTTCCGACCTGTCCGGCACGTGCTTCAGGCACTTCTGAGAGGTTGTGCTGGCATGCACGGCAGGTGATTCTGGAGTGTCCCCCAAGAGGTTCTGGCATAGCTGGCAGATGATTTTGGCGTGTCCGGCGGGTGGTTCTGTGGAGTGGATCAGGAGTTTCCGGCATTCTCGGCAGGTGCTTCCGGCGTCTCCGGACGTGGTTGTGGCAACTCTGAGAGGTGGTTCCAGCACGCCCGGCATGTGATTCCGGAGTGTCCGCCAAGTGGTTCTGGCCTACCCGGCATGTGATTTTGTTGTGTCCGGCAGGTGTTTCTTGCGAGTCGAGCAGGTGGCTCAGGCATGCCCAGCACGTGCTTCCGGCGTCTCCGGCACGTGGTTCTGTTGTGTCTGAGAGCTGGTTCTGGCATGTCCGGCAGATGATTCCGGAGTGTCCTCCAAGTTGTTCTGGCATACCCGGCAGGTGATTTTGGCGTGTCAGGTAGGTGGTTCCGGCGAGTCGAGCAGCTGGTTCCGGCGTGCTCAGCAGGTGGTTCAGGCGGGTCTGGCATGTGGTTTCGGTGTGTTCGGGGTGTGGTTCCGGCATCTCAGGCACATGGTTCTGGCACGTCTGAGAGGTGGTTCCAGCTGGCCGGACAGGTGTTTCCAGAGTGTCCGCCAAATGGTTCTGGCGTACCTGGCAGGTGATGTGGGCATGACCGGCAGGTGGTTCCAGCCCGCCCGGCAGGTGATTCCGAAGTGTTCGCCAAGTGGTTCTGGCGTTGATTTTGGCATGTCCAGCAGGTAATTCTGGGCAGTGGATCAGGTGGTTCCGACATACACGGCAGGTGGTTCTGGCGTTTCCGGCACATGGTTCTGGCACGTCTGAGAGGTGGTTCCGGCATGCCCGGCAGGTGCTTCCGGTGTCATTGGCATGTGTTTCTGGCATGTCTGAGAGGTGGTTGCGGCATGCCCGGCAGGTGCTTCCGGAGTTTTCGCCAAGTGGTTGTGGCGTAGCCGGCAGGTGGTTTTGGCGTGTCCAGCAGGTAATTCTGGGCAGTGGATCAGGTGGTTCCGACATACACTGCAGTTGGTTCTGGCGTTTCCGGCACATGGTTCTCTGCACGTCTGAGAGGTGGTTCCGGCATGCCCGGCAGGTGATTCCGGAGTGTTCGCCAAGTGGTTCTGGCGTAGCCGGCAGGTGATTTTGCATGTTCGGCAGGTGGAACCGGTGAGTCAAGCAGGTGGTTCCGGCAAGTGTTTCCTGTCTTTCCGGTCTGTCCAGCAGATGGTTCCGGGCTGTCTGGCACGTGCTTCTGGCACTTCTGAGAGGTTCTGCTGGCCTGCGCTGCAGGTGATTCTGGAGTGTCCGCCAAGTGGTTCTGGCATAGCCGGCATATGATTTTGGCCTGTCAGGCAGGTGGTTCCGGCATGTCCAGCATGTGGTTCTTGGGAGTGGATCAGGTGGTTCCGGCATACTCGGCAGGTGGTACCGCGTGTCCGGAACATGGTTCTGGCAGGTCTGAGAGGTGGTTCTGGCATGCCCGGCAGGTGATTCTGGAGTGTCCGACAAGTGGTTGTCACGGAGCCGGCTGGTGATTTTGGCGTGTCCGGCAGGTGGTTCTGGCGAGTCAAGCAGGTGGTCCGGGCGTGTCCGGCAGGTGGTTCTGGTCTGTCCTTGATGTGGTTCCGGGTTGTCTGCCGAGTGGTTCTGGCGTAGCTGGCAGGTGATTTTGATGTTTCCAGCAGGTGGTTTTGGGGAGTGGATCATGAGGTTCCGGCATACTCGGCAGGTTGTTCCGGCGTGTCCGGCACATGGCTCTGGCACGTCTGAGAGCTGGTTACGGCATGACCGGCAGGTGATCCCGGAGAGTCCTCCAAGTGGTTCTGGCGTACCCCGCAGGTGTTTCTGGTGTGTCCGGCAGGTGGCTCTGGTGAGTCGAGCAGGTGGTTCCGGTGTGCTCGGCAGGTGGTTCAGGCAGGTCTGGCAGGTGTTTGCAGTCTGTCCATGACGTGGTTCCGGCATGCCCGCAAGGTGATTCTGGAGTGTCAACAAGTGGTTTTGGCGTAGCCGGCATATGATTTTGGCCTGTCAGGCAGGTGGTTCCGGCATGGTCAGCAGGTGGTTCCGGCGAGCTCGGCATGTGCTTCCGTTCTCTCCTACACATGGCTGTGGAACGTCTGAGAGATGGTTCCGCCATGCCCGGCAGGTGATTCCAGAATGTCTGCCGAGTGGTTCTGGCGTAGCCGGCAGGTGACTTTGGCGTGTCCAGCAGGTGGTTCTGGGGAGTGGATCAGGTGGTTCCGGCATACTTGGCAGGTGGTACCGGCGTGTCCGGAATATGGTTCTGGCAAGTCTGAGAGGTGGTTCCGGCATGCCCGACAGGTGATTCCGGAGTGTCCGCCAAGTGGTGCTGTTGTACCTGGCAGGTGATTTTGGCGTTTCCGGGATGTGTTTCTTGCGAGTCGAGCAGGTGGCTCAGGCATGCGCAGGAGGTGCTTCCAGCGTGTCCGGCACATGGTTCTGGTGTGTCTGAGAGCTGGTTCTGTCATGTCCGGCAGATGATTCCGGAGTGTCCACGAAGTGGTTGTCGCATACCCGGCAGGTGATTTTGGCGTGTCAGGTATGTGGTTCCCGCGAGTTGAGGAGGTGGTTCCGGCGTGCTCGCCAGGTGGTTCAGGTGGGTCTGGCAGGTGGTTTCGGTCTGTTGGGGTGTGCTTCCGGCATCTCCGGCACATGGTTCTGGCATGTCTGAGAGGTGGTCCCGGCCGGCCTGACAGGTGTTTCCGGAGTGTCCGCCAACTGGTTCTGGCGTAGCTGGCAGGTGATGTTGGCGTGACCGGCAGGTGGTTCCAGCACGCCCGGCAGGTGATTCCAAGGGTTCACCAACTGGTTGCGGCGTAGCCTGCAGGTCATTTTGCAGTGTCCGGCAGGTGGCTGTGGCGTGTTGAGCAGGTGGTTCCGGCGTGCTCGGCAGGTGCTTCCGGTGTCATTGGCATGTGGTTCTGGCATGTCTGAGAGGTGGTTCCGGCATGCCCAGCATGTGATTCCGGAGTGTTCGCCAACTGGTTCTGGTGTAGCCGGCAGGTGATTTTGCATGTCCCGCGGTGGTTCCGGCGACTTGAGCCGGTGGTTCCAGCGTGTCCGGCTGGTGGTTCCGGTCTGTCCGGCAGATGGTTCTGGGGTGTCCCGCACGAGGTTCTGGCACGTATGAGAGGTTGTGTCGGCATGCCCTTCACGTGCTTCCAGCTTGTCCACCAAGTGTTTCTGGTGTAGCGGGCAGGTGATTTTGGCGTGTCCGGCAGGTGGTTCCGGTCTGTCCGGCAGGTGGTTCTGGTCTGTCCTAGAGGTGGTTGTGGAGTGTCTGACGAGTGGTTCTGGCGTAGCCGGCACGTGATTTGGGCGTGTTCAGCAGGTGGTTCTGGGGAGTGGATAAGGTGGTTCTGGCATACTCGGCAGGTGGTACCGGCATGTCCGGAACATGGTTCTGGCAAGTCTGAGAGGTGGTTCCGGCATGCCCGACTGGTGATTCTGGAGTGTCCGGGATGTGGTTCTGGCACCTCTGAGAGGTGGCTCCGGCATGCCCGACAGGTGATTCCGGAGTGTCCGCCGAGTGGTTCTGGTGTACCCGGCAGGTGATTTTGGTGTGTCCAGCAGGTGGTTGTGGCGAGTCGAGCAGGTGGTTCCTGCGTGTTCGGCAGGTCCTTCCGGTGTCATTGGCATGTGGTTCTGACATGTCTGAGAGGTGGTTCCGGCATGCCCGGCAGGTGATTCCGGAGAGATCGCCAAGTGGTTCTGGCATAGCCAGCTGGTGATTTTGGCGTGTCATGTAGGTGGTTCCGGCGAGTCGAGCAGGTTGGTCCGGCGTGCTCGACAGGTGGTTCAGGCGGGTCTGGCAGGTGGTTTCGGTCTGTTGGGGTGTGCTTCCGGCATCTCCGTCACATGGTTCTGGCACATCTGAGAGGTGGTTCCGGCCGGACCGACAGGTGTTTCCGGAGTGTGCGCCAAGTGGTTCTGGCGTAGCTGACAGGTGATGTGGGTGTGACCGGCAGGTGGTTCCAGCCAGCCTGGCAGGTGATTCCGAAGTGTTCACAAAATGGTTGTTTCCGTAGCCGGCATTTGATTTTGGCATGTATGGCAGATGGTTCTGGCGAGTCAAGCAGGTGGTTCCGGTGTGCTCGGCAGGTGCTTCCGGTGCCATTGACATGTGGTTCTGGCATGTCTGAGAGGTGGTTCCGGCATGCCCGGCAGGTGCTTCCGGTGTCATTGGCATGTGTTTCTGGCATGTCTGAGAGGTGGTTGCGGCATGCCCGGCAGGTGCTTCCGGAGTTTTCGCCAAGTGGTTGTGGCGTAGCCGGCAGGTGGTTTTGGCGTGTCCAGCAGGTAATTCTGGGCAGTGGATCAGGTGGTTCCGACATACACTGCAGGTGGTTCTGGCGTTTCCGGCACATGGTTCTCTGCACGTCTGAGAGGTGGTTCCGGCATGCCCGGCAGGTGATTCCGGAGTGTTCGCCAAGTGGTTCTGGCGTAGCCGGCAGGTGATTTTGCATGTTCGGCAGGTGGAACCGGTGAGTCAAGCAGGTGGTTCCGGCAAGTGTTTCCTGTCTTTCCGGTCTGTCCAGCAGATGGTTCCGGGCTGTCTGGCACGTGCTTCTGGCACTTCTGAGAGGTTCTGCTGGCCTGCGCTGCAGGTGATTCTGGAGTGTCCGCCAAGTGGTTCTGGCATAGCCGGCATATGATTTTGGCCTGTCAGGCAGTTGGTTCCGGCATGTCCAGCATGTGGTTCTTGGGAGTGGATCAGGTGGTTCCGGCATACTCGGCAGGTGGTACCGCGCGTCCGGAACATGGTTCTGGCAGGTCTGAGAGGTGGTTCTGGCATGCCCGGCAGGTGATTCTGGAGTGTCCGACAAGTGGTTGTCACGGAGCCGGCTGGTGATTTTGGCGTGTCCGGCAGGTGGTTCTGGCGAGTCAAGCAGGTGGTCCGGGCGTGTCCGGCAGGTGGTTCTGGTCTGTCCTTGATGTGGTTCCGGGTTGTCTGCCGAGTGGTTCTGGCGTAGCTGGCAGGTGATTTTGATGTTTCCAGCAGGTGGTTTTGGGGAGTGGATCATGAGGTTCCGGCATACTCGGCAGGTTGTTCCGGCGTGTCCGGCACATGGCTCTGGCACGTCTGAGAGCTGGTTACGGCATGACCGGCAGGTGATCCCGGAGAGTCCACCAGGTGGTTCTGGCGTACCCCGCAGGTGTTTCTGGTGTGTCCGGCAGGTGGCTCTGGTGAGTCGAGCAGGTGGTTCCGGTGTGCTCGGCAGGTGGTTCAGGCAGGTCTGGCAGGTGTTTGCAGTCTGTCCATGACGTGGTTCCGGCATGCCCGCAAGGTGATTCTGGAGTGTCAACAAGTGGTTTTGGCGTAGCCGGCATATGATTTTGGCCTGTCAGGCAGGTGGTTCCGGCATGGTCAGCAGGTGGTTCCGGCGAGCTCGGCATGTGCTTCCGTTCTCTCCTACACATGGCTGTGGAACGTCTGAGAGATGGTTCCGCCATGCCCGGCAGGTGATTCCAGAATGTCTGCCGAGTGGTTCTGGCGTAGCCGGCAGGTGACTTTGGCGTGTCCAGCAGGTGGTTCTGGGGAGTGGATCAGGTGGTTCCGGCATACTTGGCAGGTGGTACCGGCGTGTCCGGAATATGGTTCTGGCAAGTCTGAGAGGTGGTTCCGGCATGCCCGACAGGTGATTCCGGAGTGTCCGCCAAGTGGTGCTGTTGTACCTGGCAGGTGATTTTGGCGTTTCCGGGACGTGTTTCTTGCGAGTCGAGCAGGTGGCTCAGGCATGCGCAGGAGGTGCTTCCAGCGTGTCCGGCACATGGTTCTGGTGTGTCTGAGAGCTGGTTCTGTCATGTCCGGCAGATGATTCCGGAGTGTCCACGAAGTGGTTGTCGCATACCCGGCAGGTGATTTTGGCGTGTCAGGTATGTGGTTCCCGCGAGTCGAGGAGGTGGTTCCGGCGTGCTTGCCAGGTGGTTCAGGTGGGTCTGGCAGGTGGTTTCGGTCTGTTGGGGTGTGCTTCCGGCATCTCCGGCACATGGTTCTGGCACGTCTGAGAGGTGGTCCCGGCCGGCCTGACAGGTGTTTCCGGAGTGTCCGCCAACTGGTTCTGGCGTAGCTGGCAGGTGATGTTGGCGTGACCGGCACGTGGTTCCAGCACGCCCGGCAGGTGATTCCAAGGGTTCACCAACTGGTTGCGGCGTAGCCTGCAGGTCATTTTGCAGTGTCCGGCAGGTGGCTGTGGCGTGTTGAGCAGGTGGTTCCGGCGTGCTCGGCAGGTGCTTCCGGTGTCATTGGCATGTGGTTCTGGCATGTCTGAGAGGTGGTTCCGGCATGCCCAGCATGTGATTCCGGAGTGTTCGCCAACTGGTTCTGGCGTAGCCGGCAGGTGATTTTGCATGTCCCGCGGTGGTTCCGGCGACTTGAGCCGGTGGTTCCAGCGTGTCCGGCTGGTGGTTCCGGTCTGTCCGGCAGATGGTTCTGGGGTGTCCCGCACGAGGTTCTGGCACGTATGAGAGGTTGTGTCGGCATGCCCTTCACGTGATTCCAGCTTGTCCACCAAGTGTTTCTGGTGTAGCGGGCAGGTGATTTTGGCGTGTCCGGCAGGTGGTTCCGGTCTGTCCGGCAGGTGGTTCTGGTCTGTCCTAGAGGTGGTTGTGGAGTGTCTGACGAGTGGTTCTGGCGTAGCCGGCACGTGATTTGGGCGTGTTCAGCAGGTGGTTCTGGGGAGTGGATAAGGTGGTTCTGGCATACTCGGCAGGTGGTACCGGCATGTCCGGAACATGGTTCTGGCAAGTCTGAGAGGTGGTTCCGGCATGCCCGACTGGTGATTCTGGAGTGTCCGGGATGTGGTTCTGGCACCTCTGAGAGGTGGCGCCGGCATGCCCGACAGGTGATTCCGGAGTGTCCGCCGAGTGGTTCTGGTGTACCCGGCAGGTGATTTTGGTGTGTCCAGCAGGTGGTTGTGGCGAGTCGAGCAGGTGGTTCCTGCGTGTTCGGCAGGTCCTTCCGGTGTCATTGGCATGTGGTTCTGACATGTCTGAGAGGTGGTTCCGGCATGCCCGGCAGGTGATTCCGGAGAGATCGCCAAGTGGTTCTGGCATAGCCGGCTGGTGATTTTGGCGTGTCATGTAGGTGGTTCCGGCGAGTCGAGCAGGTTGGTCCGGCGTGCTCGACAGGTGGTTCAGGCGGGTCTGGCAGGTGGTTTCGGTCTGTTGGGGTGTGCTTCCGGCATCTCCGTCACATGGTTCTGGCACATCTGAGAGGTGGTTCCGGCCGGACCGACAGGTGTTTCCGGAGTGTGCGCCAAGTGGTTCTGGCGTAGCTGACAGGTGATGTGGGTGTGACCGGCAGGTGGTTCCAGCCAGCCTGGCAGGTGATTCCGAAGTGTTCACAAAATGGTTGTTTCCGTAGCCGGCATTTGATTTTGGCATGTATGGCAGATGGTTCTGGCGAGTCAAGCAGGTGGTTCCGGTGTGCTCGGCAGGTGCTTCCGGTGCCATTGACATGTGGTTCTGGCATGTCTGAGAGGTGGTTCCGGCATGCCCGGCAGGTGCTTCCGGTGTCATTGGCATGTGTTTCTGGCATGTCTGAGAGGTGGTTGCGGCATGCCCGGCAGGTGCTTCCGGAGTTTTCGCCAAGTGGTTGTGGCGTAGCCGGCAGGTGGTTTTGGCGTGTCCAGCAGGTAATTCTGGGCAGTGGATCAGGTGGTTCCGACATACACTGCAGGTGGTTCTGGCGTTTCCGGCACATGGTTCTCTGCACGTCTGAGAGGTGGTTCCGGCATGCCCGGCAGGTGATTCCGGAGTGTTCGCCAAGTGGTTCTGGCGTAGCCGGCAGGTGATTTTGCATGTTCGGCAGGTGGAACCGGTGAGTCAAGCAGGTGGTTCCGGCAAGTGTTTCCTGTCTTTCCGGTCTGTCCAGCAGATGGTTCCGGGCTGTCTGGCATGTGCTTCTGGCACTTCTGAGAGGTTCTGCTGGCCTGCGCTGCAGGTGATTCTGGAGTGTCCGCCAAGTGGTTCTGGCATAGCCGGCATATGATTTTGGCCTGTCAGGCAGTTGGTTCCGGCATGTCCAGCATGTGGTTCTTGGGAGTGGATCAGGTGGTTCCGGCATACTCGGCAGGTGGTACCGCGCGTCCGGAACATGGTTCTGGCAGGTCTGAGAGGTGGTTCTGGCATGCCCGGCAGGTGATTCTGGAGTGTCCGACAAGTGGTTGTCACGGAGCCGGCTGGTGATTTTGGCGTGTCCGGCAGGTGGTTCTGGCGAGTCAAGCAGGTGGTCCGGGCGTGTCCGGCAGGTGGTTCTGGTCTGTCCTTGATGTGGTTCCGGGTTGTCTGCCGAGTGGTTCTGGCGTAGCTGGCAGGTGATTTTGATGTTTCCAGCAGGTGGTTTTGGGGAGTGGATCATGAGGTTCCGGCATACTCGGCAGGTTGTTCCGGCGTGTCCGGCACATGGCTCTGGCACGTCTGAGAGCTGGTTACGGCATGACCGGCAGGTGATCCCGGAGAGTCCACCAGGTGGTTCTGGCGTACCCCGCAGGTGTTTCTGGTGTGTCCGGCAGGTGGCTCTGGTGAGTCGAGCAGGTGGTTCCGGTGTGCTCGGCAGGTGGTTCAGGCAGGTCTGGCAGGTGTTTGCAGTCTGTCCATGACGTGGTTCCGGCATGCCCGCAAGGTGATTCTGGAGTGTCAACAAGTGGTTTTGGCGTAGCCGGCATATGATTTTGGCCTGTCAGGCAGGTGGTTCCGGCATGGTCAGCAGGTGGTTCCGGCGAGCTCGGCATGTGCTTCCGTTCTCTCCTACACATGGCTGTGGAACGTCTGAGAGATGGTTCCGCCATGCCCGGCAGGTGATTCCAGAATGTCTGCCGAGTGGTTCTGGCGTAGCCGGCAGGTGACTTTGGCGTGTCCAGCAGGTGGTTCTGGGGAGTGGATCAGGTGGTTCCGGCATACTTGGCAGGTGGTACCGGCGTGTCCGGAATATGGTTCTGGCAAGTCTGAGAGGTGGTTCCGGCATGCCCGACAGGTGATTCCGGAGTGTCCGCCAAGTGGTGCTGTTGTACCTGGCAGGTGATTTTGGCGTTTCCGGGATGTGTTTCTTGCGAGTCGAGCAGGTGGCTCAGGCATGCGCAGGAGGTGCTTCCAGCGTGTCCGGCACATGGTTCTGGTGTGTCTGAGAGCTGGTTCTGTCATGTCCGGCAGATGATTCCGGAGTGTCCACGAAGTGGTTGTCGCATACCCGGCAGGTGATTTTGGCGTGTCAGGTATGTGGTTCCCGCGAGTCGAGGAGGTGGTTCCGGCGTGCTCGCCAGGTGGTTCAGGTGGGTCTGGCAGGTGGTTTCGGTCTGTTGGGGTGTGCTTCCGGCATCTCCGGCACATGGTTCTGGCACGTCTGAGAGGTGGTCCCGGCCGGCCTGACAGGTGTTTCCGGAGTGTCCGCCAACTGGTTCTGGCGTAGCTGGCAGGTGATGTTGGCGTGACCGGCACGTGGTTCCAGCACGCCCGGCAGGTGATTCCAAGGGTTCACCAACTGGTTGCGGCGTAGCCTGCAGGTCATTTTGCAGTGTCCGGCAGGTGGCTGTGGCGTGTTGAGCAGGTGGTTCCGGCGTGCTCGGCAGGTGCTTCCGGTGTCATTGGCATGTGGTTCTGGCATGTCTGAGAGGTGGTTCCGGCATGCCCAGCATGTGATTCCGGAGTGTTCGCCAACTGGTTCTGGCGTAGCCGGCAGGTGATTTTGCATGTCCCGCGGTGGTTCCGGCGACTTGAGCCGGTGGTTCCAGCGTGTCCGGCTGGTGGTTCCGGTCTGTCCGGCAGATGGTTCTGGGGTGTCCCGCACGAGGTTCTGGCACGTATGAGAGGTTGTGTCGGCATGCCCTTCACGTGATTCCAGCTTGTCCACCAAGTGTTTCTGGTGTAGCGGGCAGGTGATTTTGGCGTGTCCGGCAGGTGGTTCCGGTCTGTCCGGCAGGTGGTTCTGGTCTGTCCTAGAGGTGGTTGTGGAGTGTCTGACGAGTGGTTCTGGCGTAGCCGGCACGTGATTTGGGCGTGTTCAGCAGGTGGTTCTGGGGAGTGGATAAGGTGGTTCTGGCATACTCGGCAGGTGGTACCGGCATGTCCGGAACATGGTTCTGGCAAGTCTGAGAGGTGGTTCCGGCATGCCCGACTGGTGATTCTGGAGTGTCCGGGATGTGGTTCTGGCACCTCTGAGAGGTGGCGCCGGCATGCCCGACAGGTGATTCCGGAGTGTCCGCCGAGTGGTTCTGGTGTACCCGGCAGGTGATTTTGGTGTGTCCAGCAGGTGGTTGTGGCGAGTCGAGCAGGTGGTTCCTGCGTGTTCGGCAGGTCCTTCCGGTGTCATTGGCATGTGGTTCTGACATGTCTGAGAGGTGGTTCCGGCATGCCCGGCAGGTGATTCCGGAGAGATCGCCAAGTGGTTCTGGCATAGCCGGCTGGTGATTTTGGCGTGTCATGTAGGTGGTTCCGGCGAGTCGAGCAGGTTGGTCCGGCGTGCTCGACAGGTGGTTCAGGCGGGTCTGGCAGGTGGTTTCGGTCTGTTGGGGTGTGCTTCCGGCATCTCCGTCACATGGTTCTGGCACATCTGAGAGGTGGTTCCGGCCGGACCGACAGGTGTTTCCGGAGTGTGCGCCAAGTGGTTCTGGCGTAGCTGACAGGTGATGTGGGTGTGACCGGCAGGTGGTTCCAGCCAGCCTGGCAGGTGATTCCGAAGTGTTCACAAAATGGTTGTTTCCGTAGCCGGCATTTGATTTTGGCATGTATGGCAGATGGTTCTGGCGAGTCAAGCAGGTGGTTCCGGTGTGCTCGGCAGGTGCTTCCGGTGCCATTGACATGTGGTTCTGGCATGTCTGAGAGGTGGTTCCGGCATGCCCGGCAGGTGCTTCCGGTGTCATTGGCATGTGTTTCTGGCATGTCTGAGAGGTGGTTGCGGCATGCCCGGCAGGTGCTTCCGGAGTTTTCGCCAAGTGGTTGTGGCGTAGCCGGCAGGTGGTTTTGGCGTGTCCAGCAGGTAATTCTGGGCAGTGGATCAGGTGGTTCCGACATACACTGCAGGTGGTTCTGGCGTTTCCGGCACATGGTTCTCTGCACGTCTGAGAGGTGGTTCCGGCATGCCCGGCAGGTGATTCCGGAGTGTTCGCCAAGTGGTTCTGGCGTAGCCGGCAGGTGATTTTGCATGTTCGGCAGGTGGAACCGGTGAGTCAAGCAGGTGGTTCCGGCAAGTGTTTCCTGTCTTTCCGGTCTGTCCAGCAGATGGTTCCGGGCTGTCTGGCACGTGCTTCTGGCACTTCTGAGAGGTTCTGCTGGCCTGCGCTGCAGGTGATTCTGGAGTGTCCGCCAAGTGGTTCTGGCATAGCCGGCATATGATTTTGGCCTGTCAGGCAGTTGGTTCCGGCATGTCCAGCATGTGGTTCTTGGGAGTGGATCAGGTGGTTCCGGCATACTCGGCAGGTGGTACCGCGCGTCCGGAACATGGTTCTGGCAGGTCTGAGAGGTGGTTCTGGCATGCCCGGCAGGTGATTCTGGAGTGTCCGACAAGTGGTTGTCACGGAGCCGGCTGGTGATTTTGGCGTGTCCGGCAGGTGGTTCTGGCGAGTCAAGCAGGTGGTCCGGGCGTGTCCGGCAGGTGGTTCTGGTCTGTCCTTGATGTGGTTCCGGGTTGTCTGCCGAGTGGTTCTGGCGTAGCTGGCAGGTGATTTTGATGTTTCCAGCAGGTGGTTTTGGGGAGTGGATCATGAGGTTCCGGCATACTCGGCAGGTTGTTCCGGCGTGTCCGGCACATGGCTCTGGCACGTCTGAGAGCTGGTTACGGCATGACCGGCAGGTGATCCCGGAGAGTCCACCAGGTGGTTCTGGCGTACCCCGCAGGTGTTTCTGGTGTGTCCGGCAGGTGGCTCTGGTGAGTCGAGCAGGTGGTTCCGGTGTGCTCGGCAGGTGGTTCAGGCAGGTCTGGCAGGTGTTTGCAGTCTGTCCATGACGTGGTTCCGGCATGCCCGCAAGGTGATTCTGGAGTGTCAACAAGTGGTTTTGGCGTAGCCGGCATATGATTTTGGCCTGTCAGGCAGGTGGTTCCGGCATGGTCAGCAGGTGGTTCCGGCGAGCTCGGCATGTGCTTCCGTTCTCTCCTACACATGGCTGTGGAACGTCTGAGAGATGGTTCCGCCATGCCCGGCAGGTGATTCCAGAATGTCTGCCGAGTGGTTCTGGCGTAGCCGGCAGGTGACTTTGGCGTGTCCAGCAGGTGGTTCTGGGGAGTGGATCAGGTGGTTCCGGCATACTTGGCAGGTGGTACCGGCGTGTCCGGAATATGGTTCTGGCAAGTCTGAGAGGTGGTTCCGGCATGCCCGACAGGTGATTCCGGAGTGTCCGCCAAGTGGTGCTGTTGTACCTGGCAGGTGATTTTGGCGTTTCCGGGATGTGTTTCTTGCGAGTCGAGCAGGTGGCTCAGGCATGCGCAGGAGGTGCTTCCAGCGTGTCCGGCACATGGTTCTGGTGTGTCTGAGAGCTGGTTCTGTCATGTCCGGCAGATGATTCCGGAGTGTCCACGAAGTGGTTGTCGCATACCCGGCAGGTGATTTTGGCGTGTCAGGTATGTGGTTCCCGCGAGTCGAGGAGGTGGTTCCGGCGTGCTCGCCAGGTGGTTCAGGTGGGTCTGGCAGGTGGTTTCGGTCTGTTGGGGTGTGCTTCCGGCATCTCCGGCACATGGTTCTGGCACGTCTGAGAGGTGGTCCCGGCCGGCCTGACAGGTGTTTCCGGAGTGTCCGCCAACTGGTTCTGGCGTAGCTGGCAGGTGATGTTGGCGTGACCGGCACGTGGTTCCAGCACGCCCGGCAGGTGATTCCAAGGGTTCACCAACTGGTTGCGGCGTAGCCTGCAGGTCATTTTGCAGTGTCCGGCAGGTGGCTGTGGCGTGTTGAGCAGGTGGTTCCGGCGTGCTCGGCAGGTGCTTCCGGTGTCATTGGCATGTGGTTCTGGCATGTCTGAGAGGTGGTTCCGGCATGCCCAGCATGTGATTCCGGAGTGTTCGCCAACTGGTTCTGGCGTAGCCGGCAGGTGATTTTGCATGTCCCGCGGTGGTTCCGGCGACTTGAGCCGGTGGTTCCAGCGTGTCCGGCTGGTGGTTCCGGTCTGTCCGGCAGATGGTTCTGGGGTGTCCCGCACGAGGTTCTGGCACGTATGAGAGGTTGTGTCGGCATGCCCTTCACGTGCTTCCAGCTTGTCCACCAAGTGTTTCTGGTGTAGCGGGCAGGTGATTTTGGCGTGTCCGGCAGGTGGTTCCGGTCTGTCCGGCAGGTGGTTCTGGTCTGTCCTAGAGGTGGTTGTGGAGTGTCTGACGAGTGGTTCTGGCGTAGCCGGCACGTGATTTGGGCGTGTTCAGCAGGTGGTTCTGGGGAGTGGATAAGGTGGTTCTGGCATACTCGGCAGGTGGTACCGGCATGTCCGGAACATGGTTCTGGCAAGTCTGAGAGGTGGTTCCGGCATGCCCGACTGGTGATTCTGGAGTGTCCGGGATGTGGTTCTGGCACCTCTGAGAGGTGGCTCCGGCATGCCCGACAGGTGATTCCGGAGTGTCCGCCGAGTGGTTCTGGTGTACCCGGCAGGTGATTTTGGTGTGTCCAGCAGGTGGTTGTGGCGAGTCGAGCAGGTGGTTCCTGCGTGTTCGGCAGGTCCTTCCGGTGTCATTGGCATGTGGTTCTGACATGTCTGAGAGGTGGTTCCGGCATGCCCGGCAGGTGATTCCGGAGAGATCGCCAAGTGGTTCTGGCATAGCCGGCTGGTGATTTTGGCGTGTCATGTAGGTGGTTCCGGCGAGTCGAGCAGGTTGGTCCGGCGTGCTCGACAGGTGGTTCAGGCGGGTCTGGCAGGTGGTTTCGGTCTGTTGGGGTGTGCTTCCGGCATCTCCGTCACATGGTTCTGGCACATCTGAGAGGTGGTTCCGGCCGGACCGACAGGTGTTTCCGGAGTGTGCGCCAAGTGGTTCTGGCGTAGCTGACAGGTGATGTGGGTGTGACCGGCAGGTGGTTCCAGCCAGCCTGGCAGGTGATTCCGAAGTGTTCACAAAATGGTTGTTTCCGTAGCCGGCATTTGATTTTGGCATGTATGGCAGATGGTTCTGGCGAGTCAAGCAGGTGGTTCCGGTGTGCTCGGCAGGTGCTTCCGGTGCCATTGACATGTGGTTCTGGCATGTCTGAGAGGTGCTTCCGGCATGCCCGGCAGGTGATTCCGGAGTGATCGCCAAGTGTTTCTGGCGTAGCCGGCAGGTGATTTTGCATGTCCGGCGGTGGTTCCGGCGAGTGGAGACGGTAGTTCCGGCGTGTCCGGCAGGTGGTTCCGGTCTGTCCTGGAGGTGTTTCCGGAGTGTCTGCCGAGTGGTTCTGGCGTAGCCGGCAGGTGATATTGGCATGTCCAGCAGGTGGTTCTGGGGAGTAGATCAGGTGGTTCCAGCATACTCGGCAGGTGGTACTGGCGTGTCCGGAACATGGTTCTGGCACATCTGAGAGGTTGTGTCGGCATGCCCTTCGCATGATTCCGGCTTGTCCGCCAAGTGGTTCTGGTGTAGCAGGCAGGTGATTTTGGCGTGTCCGGCAGGTGGGATCAGTGAGTCAAGCAGGTGGTTCCGGCGAGTGTTTCCTGTGTTTCTGGTCAGTCCGGGAGAATGTTCCGGTCTGTCCGGCACGTGCTTCTGGCACTTCTGAGAGGTTCTGCTGGCATGCCCGGCAGGTTATTCTGGAGTGTCCGCCAAGTGGTTCTGGCGTACCTGGCTGGTGATTTTGGCATGTCCGGCAGGTGTTTCTTGCGAATCGACCAGGTGGCTGAGGCATGCTCAGCAGGTGCTTCCGGCGTGTCCGGCACGTGGTTCTGGTGTGTGTGAGAGCTGTTTCTGGCATGTCCGGCAGATGATTCTGGAGTGTCCACCAAGTGGTTCTGACATAGCCAGCAGGGGATTTTGGCGTGTCAGGTAGGTGGTTCCAGTGAGTCGAGCAGGTGGTTCCGGCGTGCTCGGCAGGTGGTTCAGGCGGGTCTGGCAGTTGGTTTCTGTCTGTTCGGGGTGTGGTTCCGGCATCTCAGGCACATGGTTCTGGCACGTCTGAGAGGTCGTTCCGGCCAGCCCGACAGGTGTTTCTGGAGTGTCCGCCAAGTGATTCTGGCGTAGCTGGCAGGTGATGTGGGCGTGATCTGCAGGTGGTTCCAGCAAGCCCGGCAGGTGATTCCAAAGTGTTCACCAAGTGATTGTGCCGTAGCCGGCAAATGATTTTGGCATGTCCGGCGGGTGGTTCTGGCGAGTTGAGCAGGTGGTTCCGGCATTCTCGGCAGGTGCTTCCGGTGTCATTGGCATGTGGTTCTGGCATGTCTGAGAGGTGGTGCTGGCATGCCCGGCAGGTGATTCCGGAGTGTCCGACAAGTGGTTGTGGTGGAGCCGGCTGGTGATTTTGGCGTGTCCGGCAGGTGGTTCTGGCGAGTCAAGCAGGTGGTCCGGGCGTGTCCAGCAGGTGGTTCTGTTCTGTCCTGGAGGTGGTTCCGGAGTGTCTGCCGAGTGGTTCTGGCGTAGCTGGCAGGTGATTTTGGCATTTCCAGCAGTTGGTTTTGGGGAGTGGATCAGGAGGTTCCGGCACACTCGGCATGTTGTTCCGGCGTGTCCGGCACATGGCTCTGGCACGTCTGAGAGCTGGTTACGGCATGACCGGCAGGTGATCCCGGAGAGTCCTCCAAGTGGTTCTGGCGTACCCCGCAGGTGTTTCTGGTGTGTCCGACAGGTGGCTCTGGTGAGTCGAGCAGGTGGTTCCGGTGTGCTCGGCAGGTGGTTCAGGCAGGTCTGGCAGGTGTTTGCAGTCTGTCCATGACGTGGTTCCGGCATGCCCGCAAGGTGATTCTGGAGTGTCAGCAAGTGGTTTGGGCTTAGCCGGCATATGATTTTGGCCTGTCAGGCAGGTGGTTCCGGCATGGTCAGCAGGTGGTTCCGGCGAGCTCGGCATGTGCTTCCGTTCTCTCTGGCACATGGTTGTGGCACCTCTGAGAGATGGTTCCGGGATGCCCGGCAGGTGATTCCGGAGTCTCCGGCATGTGGTTATGGCACCTCTGAGAGGTGGTTCCGCCATGCCCGGCAGGTGATTCCAGAATGTCTGCCGAGTGGTTCTGGCGTAGCCGGCAGGTGACTTTGGCATGTCCAGCAGGTGGTTCTGGGGAGTGGATCAGGTGGTTCCGGCATACTCGGCAGGTGGTACCAGCGTGTCCGGAACATGGTTCTGGCAAGTCTGAGAGGTGGTTCCAGCATGCCCGACAGGTGATTCCGGAGTGTCTGGGATGTGGTTTTGGCACCCCTGAGAGGTGGTTCCGGCATGCCCGAAAGGTGATTCCGGAGTGTCCGCCGAGTGGTTCTGGCCTACCTGGCAGGTGATGTTGGTGTGACCGGCAGGTGGTTCCATCCAGCCCGGCAGGTGATTCCGAAGTGTTCACCAACTGGTTGTGGTGTAGCCGGCAGGTGATTTTGGCATGTCCGGCAGGTGGTTCTGCCAAGTCGAGCAGGTGGTTCCGGCGTGCATGGCAGGTGGTTCCGGTGTGTCCGGCAGGTGGTTCTGGGGTGTACGGCACGAGGTTCTGGCACTTCTGAGAGGTTGTGTCGGCATGCCCTTCACGTGATTCCAGCTTGTCCGCCAAGTGGTTCTGGTGTAGCAGGCAGGTGATTTTGGCCTGTCCGGCAGGTGGAACCGGTGAGTCAAGCAGGTGGTTCTGGCGAGTGTTTCCCGTGGTTCCGGTCTGTGTGGGAGTTGGTTCCGGCCTGTCCGGCATGTGCTTCTGTCACTTCTGAGAGGTTCTGCTGGAATGCCCGGCAGGTGATTCTGGAGTGTCCACCAAGTGGTTCTGGCGTAGCCGGCAGGTGATTTTGGCGTGTCTGGCAGGTGGTTCTGTGGAGTGGATCATGAACTACAGGCATTCTCGGCAGGTGCTTCCGCCGTCTCTGGCATGTGTTTGTGGCACCTCTGACAGGTGGTTCCAGCATGCCCGGCAGGTGATTCCTGAGTGTCCGCCAAGTGGTTCTGGCGTGGCTGGCAGGTGATGTTGGCGTGACCGGCAGGTGATTCCGAAGTTTTCACCAATTGGTTGTGTGGTAGCCAGCAGGTGATTTTGGCGTGTCCTGCAGGTGACTCTGGTGAGTCGAGCAGGTGGTTCCGGCAAGCTCGGCAGGTGGTTCTGTCAGGTTCAGCAGGTGTTTGCAGTCTGTCCATGACATGGTTCTGGCATGCGCACAAGGTGATTCTGGAGTGTCCACCAAGTGGTTTGGGCATAGCCGACATATGATTTTGGCCTGTCACGCAGGTGGTTCTGGCATGTCCAGCAGGTGGTTCCGGCGAATAGCCGGCAGGTGATTTTGGCGTGTCCGGCTGGTGGTTCTGGCAAGTCAAGCAGGTGGTGCCGGTGTGTCCGGCAGGTGGTTCCGGTCTGTCCTCGAGGTGGTTCCGGAGTGTCTGCCGAGCGGTTCTGGTGTAGCCAGCAGGTGTTTTTGGTGTGTCCGGCAGGTGGCTCTGGTGAGTCGAGCAGGTGGTTCCAGCGTGCTCTTCAGGTGCTTCCGGTGCCATTGACATGTGGTTCTGGCATGTCTGAGAGGTGGTTCCGGCATGCCCGACAGGTGATTCCGGAGTGTCCGCCAAGTGTTTCTGGCGTACCCGGCAGGTGATTTTGGCGTGCCCGGCAGGTGGTTCTGGCAAGTCAAGCAGGTGGTTCCTGTGTGCTTGGCAGGTGCTTACAGTGTCATTGGCATGTGGTTCTGGCCTGTGTGAGAGGTGGTTCCGGCATGCCAGACAGGTGATTCCGGAGTGTTCGCCAAGTGGTTCTGGCGTAGCCAGCAGGTGATTTTGGCGTGTCCATCAGGTGGTTCTGGTGAGTGGATCAGGTGGTTCCGGCATACTCGGCAGGTTGTACCGGCGTGTCCGGAACATGGTGCTGGCAAGTCTGAGAGGTGGTTCCGGCATGCCGGACAGGTGATTCCGGAGTGTCCGCTAAGTGGTTCTGGCATACCCGGCAGGTGATTTTGGCATGTCCAGCAGGTGTTTCTGGTGAGTAGAGCAGGTGTCTCTGGCAAGCTCGGCGGGTGCTTCTGGCGTCTCCGGCACGTGGTTCTGGTGTGTCTGCGAGCTGGTTCCGGCATGTCCAGCAGATGATTCCGGAGTGTCCGCCAAGTGGTTCTAGCGTACCCGGCAGGTGGTTTTGGCATGTCAGGTAGGTGGTCCAGCGAGTCCAGCAGGTGGTTCCAGCGTGCTAGGCAGGTCGTTCAAGCGGATCTGGCAGGTGGCTCCGTCTGTTCGGGGTGTGGTTCCGGCATCTCATGCACATGGTTCTGGCACGTCTGAGATGTGGTTCCGGCCGGCCCGACAGGTGTTTCTGCAGTGTCCACCAAGTGGTTGTGGCGTAGTTGGCAGGTGATTTTGGCATGACCGGCAGGTGGTTCCAGCAAGCCCGGCAGGTGATTGGGAAGTGTTCACCAACTGGTTGTGGCGTAGCCGGCAGGTGATTTTTGCGTGTCCGGCAGGTGGTTCTGGCGAGTCGAGCAGGTGGTTCTGGCCTGCTCGGCAGGTGCTTCCGACATCTCCGGCACGTGTTTCTGGCACATGTGACACGTGGTTCCGGCATGCCCGGCAGTTGATTCCGTAGTGTCCGACATGTGGTTCTGGCACTTCTGAGAGGTGGTTCCGGCATGCCCTGCAGGTGATTCTAGAGTGTCTGGCAAGTGGTTCTGGCATTGCCAGCTGGTGCTGTTGGCGTGTCCAGCAGGTGGCTCCAGCGAGTCGACTAGGTTTTTCCGGCGTGCTCAGCAGGTGGTTCAGGCGGGTCCGGGATGTGGTTCCGGTCTGTCCTGTAGGTCGTTCCGGCCTGTCCGGCACGTGCTTCCGGCACGTCTGATAAGTGGTTCTGGCATGCACGGTAGGTGATTCCGGACTGTCTGCCAGGTGGTTCCTGTATAGACAGCTGTTGAGTGTGGCCGGTCCGGCAGGTGGTACAGGTGAGTCGAGCAGGTGGCTCCGGCATGTCTGGCAGGTGGTTCCATTCTGCCCGATAGTTCGTTCCGGCATGTCCGGCACGTGCTTCTGGCACGTCTGAGAGGTGGTTCTTGCATGCCAGGCAGGTGATACCGGAGTGTCGGGTAAGTGGTTCTGGTGTAGCCCCAGTTCCTTTTGGCATGTCTGGCACATGGTTCCTGCAAGTAGAGCAGGTGGTTCCGGCGTGCTCGGCAGCTGGTTCCGGCATGTCTGGCAGGTGGGTCCAGTCTGTCTGGTAGGTGTTTCCAGTGCGTCCGGCACCTGCTTCCAGCATGTCTGAGAGGTGATTCCGGCATGCGAGGCAGGTGATTCCTGAGTGTCCGCCAGCTGGTTCTGGCGTACGCGGCAGGTAATTTTGGTTTGTCCGGCAGGTGTTTCTCGCGAGTCGAGCAGGTTGCTCCGGCATGCTCGGCAGGTGCTTCTGGCATCTCTGGCACATGGTTCTGGTGTGTGAGAGCTGGTTCCGGCATGTCCAGCAGATGATTCCGGAGTGTCCGCCAAGTGGTTCTGGCATAGCCGGCAGGTGATTTTGGCATGTCAGGTAGGTGGTTCCGCCGAGTCGAGCCGGTGGATCCGGCATGCTCGGCAGGTGGTTCCAGTCTGTCTGGTAGGTGTTTCTGGCGTGTCCGGAACGTGCTTCTGGCATGTCTGAGAGGTGGTTCCGGCATGCGCGGCAGGTGATTTTGGCGTGTCTGGCAGGTGTTTCTGGCGAGTCGAGCAGGTTGCTGCGGCATGCTCAGCAGGTGCTTCCGGCGTCTCCGGCACATGGTTCTGGTGTGTCTGAGACCTGGTTCCCGCATGTCCGGCAGCTGATCCCGGAGAGTCCTCCAAGTTGTTCTGGCATAGCCCGCAGGTGATTTTGGCATGTCCGGCAGGTGGTTCCGGCGTGCTCGGCAGGTGGTTCAGGCATGTCCGGCAGGTGGTGCCGGTCTGTCCGGGAGGTGGTTCTGGCGTGTAAGGCATGTGGTTCTGGCACGTAGGAGAAGTGGTTCTGTCATGCCCAGCATGTGATTCCAGAGAGTCCGCCAAGTGGTTCTGGCGTAACCTGCAGGTGATTTTGGCGTGTCCAACAAGTGGTTCAGGCGAGTTGAGCAGGTGGTCCCGTCTGCGCGGGAGGTGCTTCCGGTGTCTTTGGCACATGGTTTGGCCTGTCTGAGAGGTGGTTCCGGCATGCCCGGCAGGTGATTCCGGAGTATCCAACAAGTGGTTCTGGCATAGCCGGCTGGTGATTTGGGCGTGTTGGGCTGGTGCTTCCAGCAAGTCGAGCTTGTGGTTCTGGCGTGCTCAGCAGGTGGTTCAGGCGTTTTTGGCAGGTGGTTCCAGTCTTTCCTATAGGTGTTTTCGGCGTGTCCTGCACATGGTTCTGCCATGTCTGAGAGTTGGCTCTGGCATGCCCGGCAGGGGATCCCAGACTGTCCCCAACGTGGTTCTGGCGTAGCTGGCAGGTGATTTTGGCACGTCCAGCAGGTGGTTCCGGTGATTCGAGCAGGTGGTCCCGGCGAGCTGGGCTGGTCGTTCATGTGTGTCTGGCAGGTTATTCCTGTCTGTCCGGGAGGTGGTTCCGGGGGGTACAGCAGGTGGTTCTGGCCTGTCCGGCAGGTGGTTATGGGGTGTCTGCCAAGTAGTTTGGCATAGCCAGCAGGTGATTTTGGCGTGTCCGGCAGGTGATGTTGGCGTGTCCGGCAGGTGTTTCTGGCGAGCTGTTCAGGTGGTTCCGGCGTTCTCGGCAGGTGATTCTGGCATTTCCCGCAGGTGGTTTCGGCCTGTCCGGCAGTGAGTTACTGCGTGTGCCACACGTGGTTCTAGTACGTCTGAGAGGTGGTTCCCGCATGCCCAGCAGGTGATTCCGGACTGTCCGCCACATGGTTCTGGCACATCGGAGAGGTGCTTCCCGCATGCCCGGAAGGTGATTCTGGAGTGTCCACCAAGTGGTTTTGGCATAGCTGGCACGTGATTTTGGCGTGTCAGGCAGGTGGTGCTGGCGTGTCCAGCAGGTGGTTCCGGCGAGCTTGGCAGGTGCCTCCTGTCTCTCCGGCACGTGGTTGTGGCACGTCAGAGGGGTGGTTGTGGCATGACCGGCAGGTGATTCCGGAGTCTGCGGCATGTGGTTCTGGCACGTCTGAGAGGTTGTTCTGGCATGCCCGGCAGGTGATTCCGGAGTCTGCGGCATGTGGTTCTGGCACGTCTGAGAGGTGGTTCCAGCATGCCCTGCAGGTGATTCCAGAGTGTCTGGCAAGTGCTTCTGGCATAGCCGGCTGGTGATTTTGGCGTGTCCAGCAGGTGGCTCCAGCGAGTCGAGCAGGTTTTTTCGGCGTGCTCAGCAGGTGGTTCAGGCGGGTCAGGCAGGTGGTTCCGGTCTGTCCAGTAGGTGGTTCCGGTGTGTCCAGCATGTGCTTCAGGCACGTCTGATAGGTGGTTCCGGCATGCCCGGCGGGTGATTCCATAGAGTCCTCCACGTGGTTCTGGCCTAGCCAGCAGGTGATTCTGGTGTCTCCGGCAGTTGGTACTGGCGAGTCGAGTAGGAGGTTCCGGCGTGCTCAGAAGGTGCATCCGGTGTCTGTTTCACGTGGTTCTGGCACGTCTGAGAGGTAGTTCCGGAATGCCCAACAGGTGATTCCGGAGTGTCCGGCAAGTGATTCTGGCGTACCAGGAGGTGTTTTTGGTGTGTCCGGCAGGTGGTTCTGGCGTGTCGAGCAGGTGTTTCCAGCGTGCTCGGCAGGTGGTTCAGGCAGGTCCGGCAGGTGTTTGCAGTCTGTCCATGACGTGGTTCCGGCATGCCCGGAAGTTGATTCTGGAGTGTCCACCAAGTGGTTTGGTGTCGCCGGAACGTGATTTTGGCATGTCAGGCAGGTGCTTCCGGTCTCTCCAGCACGTGGTTGTGGCACGTCTCACAGGTGGTTCCGGCATGCCCGGCAGGTGATTCCGTAGTGTCCAACATGTGGTTCTGGCACTTCTGAGAGGTGGTTCTGGCATGCCCTGCAGGTGATTCCAGAGTGTCCAACAAGTGGTTCTGGCGCAGCCCGCAGGTGATTTTGGTGTGTCCGTTAGGGGGGTCCTGCGAGTCGAGCCAGTGGTTCCGGCATGCTCGGCTCTTGGTTCAGGGGTGTCCTGCAGGTGGCTCCAGTCTGTCCAGGACATGGTTCCTGCGTGTCCGGCACGTGGTTCTGGTACGTCTGAGATGCGGTTCCGGCAT
This sequence comes from Equus caballus, assembly GCF_041296265.1. NCBI lineage: Eukaryota > Metazoa > Chordata > Mammalia > Perissodactyla > Equidae > Equus > Equus caballus. Next base: position 7,986 of record NW_027221871.1, on the reverse strand, counting down.
GGCTGGCAGGTGATTTCGGAGTATCTGCCATGTTGTTCTGGCATAGCCAGCAGGTGATTATGGCGTGTCCGGCACATGGTTCCAACGAGTTGAGCAGGTTATTCCGGTGTGCTCGGCATGTGCTTCTGGTGTTTTTGGGGGGTGGTTCCGGCGTGTCAGGAATGTGGTTGCAGCAAGTTTGAGAGGTGGTTCCTGCATGCCCGCAGGAGATCCCAGAGTGTCCACCAAGTGGTTCTGGTGGAGCCGGTAGGTGATTTTGGCATGTCCAGCACGTGGGTCCTGTGTGTCGAGCAGGTGGTTCCTGCATGCTCGGCAAGTGGTTCCGGCATGTCCGGCAGGTGCTTCTGGTCTGTCCGGGAGCTGGTTCCAGCATGGCTGGCACGTGGTTCTGGCACGTCTGTGAGGTGCTTCGGGCGTGCCCAGCAGGTGATTCCTCGGTGTCCGCTAAGTGGTTCTGGCATCACCGGCAGGTAATTTTGGTGTGTCCAGGAGGTCTTTCCTGCTTTTTGGGCTCGTGGCTCTGGCTTGTAAGACAGGTACTTGTGGCATTTCTGGCCCCCGTTCTTACATACTCCTCAGCTGGTTTCAGTGTTTCTGGCACCTGTTTGCAGCATATCCAACAGGTGTTTACAATGTGTCTGGCATGTCATTGTGCTGTGTTTGGAATCTGGTTCTGTCATGTCATTGTGTGCGGCTGGCATGTTGAAGAGATGGCTCTGCAGTGTCAGAATCGTTGTTCCACTGTGTCCGGCAGGTGGTTACAGGTGGTTCTGGCATGCAACGTGGGTGCTTCTGGTATGCCTGTTGGGTCATACTGGCATGAATGTGTGGGTCTTTGAGAGTGAGCGGAGGTTGTTTTTGGCATGTCTCCCCGGGTTTTCTGGCACATAAGGGGCATGATTCCTTTTTATACATCAGGTGAGTTTGTTTTCAGCTTCCTAAAGAGATGGAAGAAAGATGGTCTGTGGCTTGTGGCCCCTTGAGGAGTGGAAACAATGCATTGTGCATTTCACGTCTAGAGCAATGGAGGGCATGGCTGAGAGCCAAGGGGGCTTTCTGCCATTTGTGCTTTCTGATACCCTTCAGGGGTGGTGCCACTGCCTTGTGCCTCCTACCTCTAGAGGAATAGAGGGCACGACCGAGAGTAAAGGGCCTGTCTGACATTGCTGGTTTCTGTCACTGCCCCAACCATTGCTCAAGGGCGGTTGGTTAAAAGCCTATTGTCTGTCTCCTCCTCAGAATATGGAAGCACAATCATCCAGGCCTCCTCCCTATTGCTCAACCGGAAGATGTAGGCATTTCCTCTGAGCTGAGTTGGCAAGGTGGAATAGCGGCAGAAGCAGAAGTCCTTAGCGGTGAGTTAAGCGCTGGGAATAAATGGCCTTTGAGCAGCCTTTGTATGAGAGTTTCCTGGTATGATGTAATAGGACAGTGGAAAGCGAGTTGTTCGTCAGCTTCCTAAAGAATTGGAGGCAAGACAGTTTATGGCTTGTTTCCCATTGAAGGTTGGAGGCAGTGCTTTGTGCCTTCCACCTGCAGAGCAATGGACGGCATGGCTTAGACCAAGGGGGCTTTCTGCTATAGGTGCTTTCTGATCCCCTTCAGGGGTGGTGCCAGTGCCTTGTGCCTCCTGCCTCTAGAGGAATGGAGGGCACGGCCCAGAGTAAAGGGCCTTTCTGACATTGGTGCTTTTTCACACGCCCCCAACCATTGCTCAAGAGCGGTTGGTTAAAAGCTTATTGTCTGTCCCCAGCATGTGGAACCACAATCATCCGGGCCTCATCCCCATTGCTCAAGGGGAAGATGTAGGCATTTCGTCTGAGCCAGTTTGGCAAGGTGGAAATTTGGCTGAATCGGATGTTGCAGATTGGTGATTTAAGGGCTGAAAAGACACGAAGTTAAGTTGTCTTTGTATGAGATGCTCCCAGGATGCTGTAAGAGCACTGTGGAATGCGAGTGCTTTCCCAGCTTCCTAAAGAGCTGGAAGCAGGACAGTTTATGGCTTGTCTTAAATTGAAGGATGGAGGCAGTGCTTTGTGCCTTCCACCTCTAGAGCAACGGAGGGCACGGCTGCGATCAAAGGGCCCTTTCTGACATAGGTGCATTCTGACACTCTCTGCACCAATGCACAATTGCGGTTTGTAAAAAGCCTATTGTCTGCTCTTGCTAAACATGTGGAGGCACAATCATCTGGGCCTTTTGCCCGTTGCTGAAGGGGAATATGTAGGCATTTCGTCTGAGCCTGGTTGGCAAGGTGGAAATCTGGCAGAAGCAGAAGTTCTAATTTGGCGAGTTAAGTGCTGAAAAGAAACGGCTTATCAGCTGTCTTTGTATGAGATGTTGCCAGGACACAGAAAGAGCACTGTTGAAAGTGAGTTCTTTCTCAGCTTCGTAAAGAGATGGAAGGAAGATGGTCTGTGGCTTGTCGCCCCTTGAGGGGTGGAGCCAGTGCATTGTGCATTCCACGTCTAGTGCTTTGGAGGGCAGAGCTGAGAGCAAAGGGGTCTTTCTGACATAGCTGCTTTCCGACACTCTCTCCACCAGTGCACAATGGTGGTACGAAAAAGGTGTACACTCTATCACCTCCTAAGCAGGTGGACGGGCAATCATTTGGGACTCAGCCCAATTGCTTCAGGGGAAGATGTAGGCATTTCATCTGAGCTAGGTTGGGAAGGTGTAATTGCGGCAAAAGCAGAAGTCCTAAAGCGGCGAGTTAAGCGCTGGGAAGAAATGGCGTTTGAGCTGCCTTTGTATGAGAGTTTCCTCGTATGCTGTACAGCACTTTGGAAAGCGAGTTCTTTCTCAGCTTCCTAAAGAGCTGGAAGCAAGACAGTTTATGGCTTGTCTCCCATTGAAGGATGGAGGCAGTGCTTTGCGCCTTCCACCTCTACAGCAATGGAGGGCACGGCTGAGAGTAAAGGGGTCTTTCTGCCTTTGGTGCTTTCTGACACTCTCCCAACCATTGCACTTGGTGGTTAGTTAAAAGCCTATTGTCTCTCTCCTCCTCAGCATGTGGAACCACAATCATCCGGGCCTTGTCACCATTGCTCAAGAGGAAGATGTAGGCATTTCGTCTGTGCCGGGTTGGCAAGGTGGAAATGCGCAGGATGCAAATGCGAGTGAAGTGCTGAAAAGAAATAGCGTTCTTCCTCCTTTGTGTGAGATTTTCCCTGAATGCTCTAAGAGCACTGTGGAAAGGGAGTTTTTTCTCAGCTTCCTAAAGAGCTGGAAGCAGGGCAAGAGGTGGTTTGTCTCCCATTGAGGGGTGGATCCAGAGCCAGTGCATTGTGCATTCCACCTCTAGAGCAAAGGAAGGCACAGCTGAGAGGAAAGGGGCCTTTCTGACATAGCTGCTTACCGACACTCTCTCCAGCAGTGCACAATGATGGTTGGAAAAAGGCGTGCAGTCTATTGCCTCCTAAGCACGTGGACGCTCAATCATATGGGACTCAGCACCGTTGCTTCAGGGGAAGATGTAGGCATTTCGTCTGAGCCGGGTTGGCAAGGTGGAATTGCGGCAGAAGCAGAAGTCCTAAAGCTGAGAGTTAAGGGCTGGGAAAAAATGGTGTTTCAGCTGCCTTTGTATGAGAGGTTACTGGTATGCTGTAACAGGACTGTGGAAAGCGAGTTTTTCGTCAGCTTCCTAAGGAGCTGGAGGCAAGACAGTTTATTGCTTGTCTGCCATTGAAGGATGGAGGCAGTGCTTTGTGCCTTCCACCTCTAGAGCAATGGAGGGCACGGCTGAGAGCAAAGGGCCCTTTCTGACATAGGCGCATTCTGACACTCTCTACACCAGTGCAGAATGGCAGTTTGTAAAAAGCCTATTGTCTGCTCCTGTTAAGCATGTGGAAGCACAATCATCTGGGCCTCGTCCCCGTTCCTGAATGAGTAGATGTAGGCATTTCATCTGAGCCGGGTTGGCAAGGTGGAAATGTGGCAGAAGCAGAAGTTCCAAATCGGCGAGTTAAGCTTGAAAAGAAATGGCATATCAGCTGCCTTTGTATGAGATGTTGCCAGGACACAGAAAGACCACTGGTGAAAGCGAGTTCTTTCTCAGCTTCCTAAAGAGATGGAAGGAAGATGGTCTGTGGCTTATCGCCCTGGGTGGGTGGAGCAAGTGCATTCTGCATTCCACGTCTACAGCAATGCTGGGCACGGCTGAGAGCAAAGGGGTCTTTCTGACATAGCTGCTTTCTGACACTGTCTCCAGCAGTGAACAATGGTGGTTGGAAAAAGGCGTACAGTCTATCGTTTGCTAAGCAGGTGGACGCTCAATCATTGGGGACTCAGCCCAGTTGCTTCAAGGGAAGATGTAGGCATTTCGTCTCAGCCTGGTTGGCAAGATGGAATTGAGGCAGAAGCAGAAGTCCTAAAGCGGCGAGTTAATTGCTGGGAAGAAAGGGCGTTTCATCTGCCTTTGTATGAGAATTTCCCCATATCCTGTAACAGCACTGTGGAAAGCGAGTTCTTTCTCAGCTTCCTAAAGAGCTGGAAGCAAGACAGTTTATGGCTTGTCTCCCATTGAAGGATGGACTCAGTGATTTGTGCCTTCCAGCTCTAGAGCAATGGAGGGCATGGGTGACAGCAAAGGGGTCTTTCTGACATAGCTGCTTTCTGACACTATATCCAGCAGTGCACAATGGTGGTTGGAAAAAGGCGTGCAGTCCATTGCCTCCTAAAAACGTGGACGCTCAATCATTTGGGAATCAGCCCAGTTGCGCCAGGGGAAGGTGTAGGCATTTCGTCTGAGCCTGGTTGGCAAGGTGGAATTGCGGCAGACGCAGAAGTCCTAAAGCTGCGAGTTAAGGGCTGGGACAAAATGGCGTTTGAGCTGTCTTTGTATGAGACGTTCCTGGTATGCTGTAACAGGACTGTGGAAAGCGAGTTGTTCGTCAGCTTCCTAAAGAGCTGGAGGCAAGACAGTTTATGGCTTGTCTCCCATTGAAGGATGGAGGCAGTGCTTTGTGCCTTCCACCTGCAGAGCAATGGAGGGCAGGCCTGAGAGCAAAGGGGGCTTTCTGCCATAGGTGCTTTCTGATGCCCTTCAGGGGTGGTGCCAGTGCATTGTGCCTCCTACCTCTAGAGGAATGGAGGGCACGGCTGAGAGTAAAGGGCCTTTCTGAAGTTGGTGCTTTCTGACACTCCCCCAACCATTGCTCAAGAGCGGTTGGTTAAAAGCCTATTGTCTGCTCCTGCTAAACATGTGGAAGCACAATCATCTGGGCATCGTCTCCATTGCTGAAAGGGAAGCTGTAGGCATTTCGTCTGAGCCGGGTTGGCAAGGTGGAAATCTGGCAGAAGCTGAAGTTCCAAATTGGCGAGCTAAGCGCTGAAAAGAAATGGCATATCAGCTGCCTTTGTATGAGATCTTGCCAGGACACAGAAAGAGCAGTGTTGAAAGCGATTTCTTTCTAGGATTCCTAAAGAGATGGAAGCAAGACGGTCTGTGGCTTGTCGCCTCTTGAGGGGTGGAGCCAGTGCATTGTGCATTCCACGTCTACAGCAATAGAGGGCACGGCTGCGAGCATAGGGATCTTTCTGACACTCTCTCCACCAGTGCACAATGGTGGTTGGAAAAAGTACAGTCTATAGCCTCCTAAGCACGTGGACGCTCAATCATTGGGACACAGCCCAATTGCTTCAGGGGAAGATGTAGTGATTTCGTCTGAACCGGGTTGACAAGGTGGAATTGCGGCAGAAGCAGAAGTCCTAACGTGGCGAGTTAAGTGCTGGGAAGAAATGGCGTTTGAGCTGCCTTTGTATGAGAGTTTCCTCGTATGCTGTAACATCACTGTGGAAAGCGAGTTCTTTCTCAGCTTCCTACAGAGCTGGAAGCAAGACATTTTATGGCTTGTCTCCCATTGAAGGATGGAGACAGTGCTTTGTGCCTTCCACCTCTAGAGCAATGGAGGGCACGGCTGAGAGTAAATTAAAGGGGTCTTTCTGCCATTGGTGCTTTCTGACACTCTCCCAACCATTGCACTTGGTGGTTAGTTAAAAGCCTATTGTCTGTCTCCACTTCAGCATGTGGAACCACAATCATCCGGGCCTGGTCCCCATTGCTCAAGGGGATGATGTAGGCATTTCGTCTGAGCCGGGTTGGCAAGGTGGAATTGTGGCAGAAGCAGAAGTTCTAAAGTGGCGAGGTAAGGTCTGGCAAGAAAGGCCGTTTGACCTTCATTTCTATGACAGTTTCCCCATAGGTTTTTCCCGATAGCCGAGCAGGTGTTTCTGGCATTCTCGGCAGGAGGTTCGGGCATGTCCGGCAGGTGGTTCCAGTCTGTCCAGTATGTGGTTCCGGCGTGTCTGGCACGTGCTTCTGGTACGTCTCAGAGGTGGTTCCGGCATGCCCGGCCGGTGATCCCGGAGAGTCCACCAAGTGATTCTGGCGTAACCGGCAGGTGATTCCGGAAAGTCCGGCAAGTGGTTTTGGCATAGCCAGCAGGTGATTTTTGCGTGTCCGGCAGGTGGGTCCTGCGAGTCGAGCAGGTGGTTCCTGCATGCTCGGCAGGTGGTTCAGGCGTGTCCAGCATGTGGTTCCATTGTGTCCGGTAGGTGGTTCCAGCGTGTCCGGCACGTGGTTCTGGCACGTCTGAGAGGTGGTTCCGGCATGCCCGGCAGGTGATTCCGGAGTGACTGCCAAGTTGTTGTGGCGTAGCCGGCAGGTGATTTTGGCATGTCCAGCAGGTGGTTCTGGTGAGTGGATCAGGTGGTTCTGGCATACTTGGCAGGTGGTTCCGGCCTGTCCGGCACATGGTTCTGGCACGTCTGAGAGGTGGTTCTGGCATGCCTGGCAGGTGATCCTGGAGAGTCTTCCACGTAGTTCTGGCAGAGCCCGCAGGTGTTTTTGGTGTTTCCAACAGGTGGTTCTGTTGAGTCGAGCAGGTGGTTCCGGCGTGCTCAGCATGTGGTTCAGCCGCGTCCGTCATGTGTTTCCATTCTGTCTGTTAGGTGCTTATGGCGTGTCCGGCACGTGATTCTGGCACGTCTGAGAGGTGGTTCTGGCAAGCCCTGCTGGTGATTCCGGAGTGTCCAACAAGTGGTTCTGGCATAGCCGGCTGGTGATTTTGTGTGTCCAGTATGTGGCTCTGGCGAGTCAAGCAGGTGGTTTCGGCGTGCTCGGCAGGTCGTTCAGGAGGGTCCGACACGTTGTTCCGGTCTCTCCAGCATGTGGTTCCGGCGTGTCAGGCGCATGGTTCCGGCACGTCTGAGAGGTGGTTTGGGCATGCCCACCAGGTGATCTCGGAGAGTCCAAGTGGTTCTGGCGTAGCCAGCAGGTGATTTTGGTATGTCAGGTAGGTGGTTCTGGTGGTTTGAGCAGGTGGTTCTGCCGTGCTTGGCGGGTGGTTCAGGCGGGTCCGGCAGGTGGTTCCGGTCTGTCGGGAGGTGGTTCCGGCGTGTCCGGCATGTGGTTCCAGCACTTCTGAGCGGTTGTTCCAGCATGCCCGGCAGGTGATTCCAGAGAGTCCGCCAAGTGGTTGTGGTGTAGCCAGCATGTGATTTGGACGTGTCCGGCAACTGCTTCCAGCAAGTTGAGCAGGTGGCTCTGGCGTGCTTTGCAAGTGCTCCCGGTATCTTTGGCATGTGGTGCTGTCATGTCTGAGAGCTGGTTCTGGCATGCCCGGCAGGTGATTCCAGAGTGTCTGCCAAGTGGTTCTGGCATAGCCGGCAGGTGATTTTGGCGTGTCTGGCAGGTTTGTCCGGCGAGTCGAGCAGGCAGTTCCAGCGTGTCTGGTAGGTGGTTCTGGTCTGCCCCAGAGCTGATTCTGGAGTGTCCTGCAAGTGGTTCTGGTGTAGCCAGGAGGTGATTTTGCTCTGTCCGGCAGGTGGTTCCGGCGAGTCGAGCAGGTGGTTCCGGGGTGCTCGGCAGGTGGTTCAAGTGGGTCCGGCAAGTGGTTCTGTTCTGTCCGGGAGGTGGTTCCGGCATGTCTGGAACGTCGTTCTGGCACGTCAGAGGGGTTGTGCCAGCATGCCCCGCAGCTGATT